>NW_006799957.1:741204-763276 GCF_000485575.1 Poecilia formosa | reverse complement strand
ATATTATAAATACTATAATATATTATGGTTAAATAGGAAGAAGCGATGCAAAATGAATAGAATGCGAAAGTACTGTATAAGATGACGATCCCTATGATCTTGTTTGTTAAACCAGTTCAGTAGCAGTGTGTTCATTCTCATTGTTCCTGTAAGGGCATTCAGGTGATTTAGGGGAAGTTTTGTTTTATACGTCTAACCATAACAGGTATCAGAAATCCAGGACACCCCCCTTGTGGAGAGACCCTGCCTTGGGCCCCAGTGCAGCTCCACATGCTCATATATCCTTGACCAACATGCTAAATCCACTGCATCCGAACCAAAGGACAAAAAAAGAACCTCTCCGTGGAGAAGTGCTAATAATAAATGCCTTGACATACTGTATATGCTTAACTCATTTATATTTAACTTGAACAGAACAATGACAGTTATGACCACAATTGTTTATTTAAGCATTGACAATGCCAAGACGATAGAAATAAAAAAAAGCCAGTGTTTTGACATTCCATTCAGATAAGCCTTAATTATGTCTGTAAAGATTTTCAATTTGGAACCTGACTTCAAAATAGATTGCACGGAGCTTCCATCTTCCCATTAGCTGGCAATCCAGAAATCTCATCTACAACATTAAAAACATTTTGCTCTCAATCAATAAAGTGCTATTCACATTCCCACTGAAGGCAAGACAACAATTACCAATTGAGTGCTTTTCATTGAACAGAAACTTACTGATGCAAAAACAGGTCAGGCTCTGTGCTCTTGATGTGATTATCTTTAAGCCACCAGCACGCCCCTCCGTCAAAGTTACTTTCAAAAGTTGGTATAGTTTGAATAGAATATTCAAACTTTGTTTAAATGACAACTACACAAGGACAATGGGCAATTACTGGCGGTGCAATAGATGTTAATTTTCCTTTCAGTCAGTTTTACACAGTGTTGTTTTGCAATAACATGCTATGACCTGAGTTCTGAAAAGTGAGAAACAATTGGGAGCGTAAAGAGCTGTGAAAACCTTTACATGTACAGATTTCTTCTGTTTTTACATCCTTTTTCACACTTGATTTTTTTTTTATTTGAAGCTAAAAAGCTTATTGTCAGACAAACGTTACCTGAGCAGAAACCAAAAATCTGTTTTTAAATGACGATTTAGTGTTTTAATGGAAAGAAATCTATCCGAGCCAACTTCACACAATGTTAAAAAGCTACATGGAAAAAAGCTTGTATATTAATTTTCAAACCTTTTAAGACCTAGTCCATGTCTGTCGAAAAGTGATTGTCTTCATGCATGTTTTTTTTTTTGTTTTTTTTATTGGGGCTTTAGTTTTGTAATTATGGTAAAAGGAGAAAAAAAGGGTACAATCATGCCTATGTCAAGTGTAGCACACTTGACTTATTAAGGTGCTAGAAGCTGCTGGTTGAGGTTGCCTGTGTTGACAGGGCTGCTGATTAAATTATGAGTGTCAGCCAAGGTCACTGACTTGGAGGCAGGACCCCAAAACACCATAGAGTGCAGAGAGAATGAGAGGTCAGAGGGCAGAGTATTGTGGTCAGTCCCAAATTCTGCTCCAGAGGAAGCAACCATAAATAGATTCACCAGCTGACCAGTCTGACCAGCATCTTCCCATCTGAGAAATATTTGCATAATTCCACTGAAGTTTTATTTGTTTGTGTTTCTTGATATTTATTTCCAGAGACACAACACAATCTATATGGCTGCATCAAACCACCTAATGGGAAAGTTGGTGATTTCCGTTTGTTTTTCACAGTTTCTTCCAAAGATAACTCTGGATTGGACTTCAGTGAATGGAAATTCAATTACACACATGTAGATGGAAGACTGCCTATTGTCTTCTCCATTTATGAATATGCAGGTAGCAGGAGAAATGGCATACGCTCTAAGATCAATACATTTCTACTAAAGCACTTAGGAGTACCATAAGGTTGAATCAGTAGGCGCCCACGTCAGCGGGAGGGAGAGAGTCCAGACAAAGAAAGGTGAAAGGACAGAGAAGACTAATGAGAATTGGCACAATGCCCAACCCTAAAGGCAGTCAATACTACTCTGAAGCAACCACTCAACAGCACAATCATATTTACCGATGGTTAATTGATGAATACAAGTATGCTATGAACACCTAAGTAGGGAAACTTTCAATTTTATTTTAAGTTTATTTAAAATGCTACATATGGGACAACTGTATTGACTACAATGAAAAAAGTATTTTATAAAATTAATATTTGTTTGTGTGGTCAATCTTTAAATAAAACATTTTTAAATCAGGGTAAAATAAGTGCATCTTGTCCATATAAGACCCTCCAAAGAATTAACACAACTTCAGGTAAACTACTACAAATCTGATTATCACATTAGTGGTCTAAGACATTGAGCCAACAGGGTGAAGCAATGTGTGGAAAAATTAGGTGCACCCTGAAACAGCCAAGGATCACCAGGTTGGAGTACACAATACCAAGGAAGGAAAACACCACTTAGAAAAGCAACTGCTGCCAGTTTACCTGAAAGGGATAATGAAGCAATCTCAAAACAATCTAGAGTCCATCCCTTTACAGTGAAAACTGTTATTTACAATTGGGAAACGGTCAAGACAACTCCCCCTGTTACAGGAGAGGATGTGAGACAACAATTGCTGGTGAGACCATGCAATGCTCAAAGATGCTACCAGAAACTCTGATTCAGGCCTCAGTTAAATACCATGAGAAATAATGCTCCTTGTCGTAGGAAAGCTAAAGTTTCAGCACAAAATGACTGTTAATTGTGAAGCAAAGTTTGAGGCCTGATGATAACAGCTTGTTTTGCGACCACATCTGGGCACATAGTAACCATGTAGTTGACAGTATGTTCTTTCATTACAAGCAAAGATTGTGGTAACATATGAGGCCATCTGTGAAACAACTGAAAATTGGCTCAAATTGGATCTTCTAAAATGAAAATTGGAAAAGGAGGATATTAGAAGATGCACTTGCAGTTCAGTTTTGATGTTCTCTTAGATAGATGACAATGCTTTCAAAATTTTCACCAAAGGACAAAGGACATTGTATAATTTCTGCTACCTATCTATGGTGACAGAAACCGTGCATTTAAACACAAAGTCTGGAAATATAAATCATATTACTCAAAACATAACCAAGCTTTCATTCAAACCACACAAGCACATTCTAAATAATTCTGTATGTAGCTTAAAAGTCAAGCTTAAAAGAAGTCAGAAAAAATAGATCAAACAAAAATAACTGTGAATTCACTTCTGCATTAACATTCTGGCAGTCACAAGGTTAAGTGTTCCCCTGTTGTCCAGATCACAGAATTGATCATTTGAATTAGAAGAAACCCACAGGTTGCTCTCAGCTTCCACAGCAATCAAACAATTGATCTAACAGGCAGATGGGGAGGACTAGAGAACAACACAGTGTTCCAGCTGTCAGCTGCATGACTGGACACATCAGCATCACCTGGCCAGCCAAGCACAGAATACAGTAATAGAAGCACAACATGGGATACATCAAAAGCAGAAACATAGTCTTCATTTTAATGCTGACAGTGAGACTTTGTTTCCTGCAATGAGGCAAAATTGGAAAGACATTGTGTGCCAAGGCTAAAGCTCAAGTTGATTTGATAAAGTTCATTTGTCATTCTGCCCCTGAAGGACTATTATGTTTGAAAAAGAAAAAAATAATCTTCCCTCAAACAGACTGTTCTGGCATTGAGTTAAGAGTAACCATCAGTTCTTTGAATGGTGCAATTTTCTTTGTGTAGAAATTTGTGTTAAATGGTATCCAAAAAAGCTTTTATAAAATGGCTGAAACACAACACAAAATTACAACCACTGAATATTGAACAAAGAACTTCTTTTGAAATGGAAATCCCTTATTGTCCGACAGTGGGGAAATTCAGGTGTCAGGTGTTACAGGTAAATAAAAACATGCTTCAAAGTAAGTTAAGAAATACCTAACACAGAATAAAGTGCACCAAAGCTGTTTGTTAATACATTTATAAAAAAATATGAGTTTTCATTCTGAACGAGTTTTAAGAACAAGAGCAAAACTAAAACAGAACTTGTTCTAGAGCATTTTTCTCACCTGGCTAAAATGGTACTATTGTCAGTTTGTCAAAGAATATGCTTAAATATTTTTTATACTATGCCGGTATTATGGATGGCATTGTGACAACTCCCAGACACAATGTTTAATATGAGTTACATGAGCATTACAATTATGAGCTTGGTGTGAGGTTTAGGTTTTCCTGTATGCTCTTTCTCTTAATTGAGTCTTTGCGTTGTTGTTCTGCCCCTGATTGTTCCCAGATGTTTCTCCTGATCATCCCTCGTGTATTTAAACTCTCCTGTGTTCCCTGCACCCCTCTGGATCCTTGTTGTGGTTTTGTTGTATGCCATGTCTTTGTAGTCTTGTTCAGCTCCAGTGTCTGAGTTCCTTGCTACTTTGCTCACCTGTGCTGTCTGGATTTTGTGAATGTTTATCTTCATTAAAACCACCAGTTGCTCTACAACCTGGGTCCACTGCATCCATCTTCACCACCAACAATCACCAATTCATGACATTTGGAAGTCATGGGTGTACTTTGTGTGATTTGGCAATTAAAATTATTACTCATCAAAGATCAAACTTGGGAGTGGAAGGGGTTCTTCAACACACCATTCTCTGGTCCAACTAATTCAATATCTATATGATTCATCTAGCTCAGATTATGGAGTGAGCTGGTTTGTCCAGGGACAATTATCCATTGACTCATCTAGTGTTAAATACAGCAAGAGTATTTACGACTAGATGAGTCAGAATTTTTCTAACTTAAAGCAGAAACTACTTTTTTTTTATCAAACATCTAGGGTCAAGTTAGGGATCAGCATTCATCTAGACTCAGTGAAGCATTGTTATGAACTAAATCTGCCATCTTCCATCTCAACATTTTTGACAAATACAGAGTTTCCTATCACACCAGCACACCAAAATACAGCTGACATTATTATTTCCAGTAATCTCTCTCTATAAAAAAAATCAACCATGTACCTGCAGTTCATCAGTTCTGTTGAACAATACTGAGAAAATCTCAGTATTATAAAAGTTCAAATCCTGTCAGCAGTCTATAAAAGATCTAAGTTGGGCCTGAATATGTGTAAAAATTATTGGTTAACTTTATTTACCCCTCAGTTCATCACACACCAGAATCAATCAATCAATCAATCAAGTTTATTTGTATAGCACATTTCAGTAGCAAGGTAGTTCAAAGTGCTTTAAATCATAAAAACACAAAAACAAAAAGTCATAAAAACAACAGCATTCTCTGTGTACCCATGCCCAAAATAAAACAAGAGGAGGCAGCGTTTAGGTTCTAATACTCCTCCGTTCTGGAAGCAACTTCCTGAATACCCAAGTTGAACAGAAACCTTTGACTTCTATATAGCTGGACTGAATACATACCTGTTTATTGTGGCTAGAGGTCAAAATTTACTGCATTCACCAGTTTAATTTTAAAGCAGCTTAGTTATTACTTGTTTTTTGCAGAATTTTCTGTACCTCTGTTTTTGTTTTTATTTTAATGCAAAGTTATTTTTAATTATCTTGTGTTTGAATGGTGATATACAACACAACTTGTGCTGCCTTGCCATTTACTCCTTCCATATACAAATAATCTGTAGGTTACTTCTCAGTTGTAGGCAACAAAAAGAGCACATCAGTAGTTTCATCATGTAGGAAGCTGAATCACAGGCACAACAATGTGGTAACTGAATTAATGTCAAATCAAATGCTATTTCTTGACAGTTACCTTGACATGAGCACATGTATACACCTGACAGAAAACAAAATGTTTTATCCACCAAGAGGTAAAGTAACAAGTGCAGTTTCAGCGAGCTTTCAGAACAGAGAGACAGCAAAATAGAAAGTGTATCTTTTCCGATTCAGTGCACCCCTCCCCCAGTCAGCGTACTGCCAGTCCACCCTTATCTGTCAACAAAGGCAGAGGAGATCAAAACACTAAAAACAAAGTCACGTCTTGGCCACAGGGCCCAACCACAAAAACAGCAGCAGTCATAAAAACAGAGGTTAAAGGCTGTGCAATAGAGACACAGTATGAATTAGTAATGATTCAAATCATCCTGTTTGCTTCAGATAACTCTTTACATGCTGAACACAACTTACCGCAGCATATACTCGAGGTAAAAAGGAGTCTCTAAAGGACTGCAGCGGCAAGCTTCACACAGACAAAACGAGTGTAGTTTAAGGGAACCTTTGAGCGAGCATTAAAAGTAGACCAGGGTAAAACATTTCAAATGGCCACATTAAAGAAAATCTGCTAATGTGGAGGGAAAAACCATTGAAACACGGCGAGGTATGAAACATTAACTGCCCTTGCCTGGTGAGAAACACAAAGCCATCTTTTTCTCTTGTAAAAACTGGTGCTTAATTAAATTATCATATTCTGAAAAGGCAGACTCATTACTTCCCAGCTGTAAACCCGCTGAGCTGACAGTCAGACCCAGCAAGTTCTAAGAAATCCACTGACATCCAAGAGAATGTGAATCAAGAGTGAAGCTTACAGTGAACTATCATCAAAGGTGTTGGTCTTGCATTATAGATAATTATTTTTAAAGGTTCATGCAGCACTCTCTCTTTTCAGACTCTTACAATAAGGCTCGGACAGAAATATTTTTACAAGGACAAAGTCACAACATACCATAAAATATTTCTGAATTTTGATCCAACTATTCATTCTCTGAGCTGAAGTAGCTGCAGCCTATTATCTTTTTTTTATGAATTTACTTTAGTTTGCAAGTTTTATGCACCACTATAGTTATGAAGTTCAAGAGACCATTATATAAAATATCCTAGGGAATACAATTTAAAAATAAAATAAAATAAAATAAAAAGAATAGCTTCCACTGGAGATGGTCTTTTAGAGAAATAGTTTTACAAGAATGTTGGTACTTAGAGAGCTGGCAAAATAAAACCATAAGTAAAAAAAATACATAAAGCAGCACTTAGATTCCTTAAGTAGCTGCTGGTATTGTGAAAATAAAGGATAAGTACTGGTAACGTACTAGTCTTTGCTTTCGTTTTTTGTATGATTTAATTTTTTTCTTTTTCAATTGTACAGAGGAAGTCACAAAAACATTCAGAGTCTATGGTTTAGTGGTTTAGATGTGGTCTGTGTCAGTATCATTCATCTGGCTGCCACAGTGTACAAGCCCACCACTGACTGATCAATTGGATTCCCTCAAGGAATCATAGGGCCTTCAAAGTGAAAGTCTACATAAGTTATCAAATCTAGGGACTGCAGTGGCAGGAAAAGAGGCAGAAAAAAAGATGTGCAAACTGACTCAAAGCCCCCTGCTTTAAAATGTTTTATCATATTCATTCTTAAAACATAAAAAATAAAATAAGGATGTTCAGAGAAACTATCATTTACAAAGTAATTATCAGCTCATATAATTTCATGGCAATTCAATGTGTGAAGTATCCTGCCATACACACAAGTCAGTATTTTTATCACATGTAAAATATTTTCAAACAACTTCCATATTAGAAACATCTGACTGTCGAAAAACTACAGCATAATAGGCAGTTGCATTCAATCCCTTATCATTTAGTTACAGCTTTTGTCATGAAGGAAAATTCAGTTCAAACATCTAAGTCTAAAATCTAGGGATTTTCTAAAAATCGCTAAGTTCTGTACAGAAGGTTGATGTTTGCACTCTGTTTTGTTGGTTGGAAATGTGTAATACAAGTGAAAATAAACTTATTTGCACTCAGAAAAATTTAAAACTGAAAAGTTTTGATATGTCTTATCTGGACTCTCAGTTTTAGGCGAAAAAAAAAGAAAAGGAAAATTTTTTAAAACTTTGATGCCATTCCATTAAGACAACTTGCAGAAATTAAGTGAAGCCAAAGGTTTAAACACACAGTGACTGTGAAAGCAAAAGCTCAGTATATTTATATTGCCATGTGATAATTAAAATTCTAAGAATCCACCAGCATCAACGATCCAATTTTCACAGAAAATCCTGTGAAAGTGTGACCTTGTATCTAAACGGGAATGTAATATGAAGCCACACCTTCACTTCATCTGCGCTTCACTCCACAGAGGCAGACAAAGAAGAGACGCCTGAGATCTTTCTTCTCTCTGGTCTCTCATCTGACATGCACACATGCTGGTTATCTGTCAAGCAAATGTCAAATGTGCTCTAAACGGCTGCCATCTCCGCTCTCCAACTAGATTCCCATGTTTTTCATCTTGTGCTGGATCTGCTGATGCCTTTCAGAGTGGAGTGACAGTCCCAGAGTCATGAGACACGTGAGGGGGGCTCAAGTAAAAGATGACGAGGGTCGCCAGTTGAACTGTGCATTTCTGGCGGAGTGACAAAATCTGAGCTACAGGCATATCTGTCTTCATTAGATGTGAGAGGATACACAGCGGTCTGAAAATAGGAAAAATGGCTTGGTCTGAATTATTCAAGGCTGAAAGTCAAAGATTATTATCTTTTAAATCAGTCTGTCATGTAATTACATTAACTGAGACGTATATTTAACCACATGCTCTAAATCAAAGCTGTGCTGGAAAAAACAGTATTATCTCGTTAGTGGAGGGCCAACCAATGGTACAGTTTTCCAGTCGAATACTGGGCTGCCGGAGGACACTATTAAAGGAGCATCTGACCTGTACACCCACTGACAGCTCAATATAAACGTTCCTCTTTTTAATAGACCATCTTGCTGAAAAATATGTCGACAAACCTTTAAAAAAAAAGCCATTTCAGGAGAACTTAAATGGTCCCACCCATTACATTTTATGCTCCAGTCTGTTCACATAAACTTGATGCTCAGCCTTGGTTGCTGTTTTTATGGTCCAACGTGGACAATCAGCGCTGCACTTCATTCCTGAGGAGATGTGAGCCAGAAGGCGAAAAATCATTGAGTGCAGTCGGAAGACGGGGCCAAGGAATTGATAGACTGCATTACAGGAGCTTATATTTCACTTTATTCATTCAGTATCCACCCTCCAGTGTATAACCACCAAACTGTAGCATAGCATTACTTTAAAAGAAAAGAGGAATACCCAAGAGGAATAAAACTGAATGGGTGAAGAGTTCCTCTTCATGTTCTTCTGCAACCTTGCCTGACTACAGATGAGCAATCATAAATATATCTTAGAATTTGCTATTAACAAACTTCATAAAAAGGAGGTTTCAGGGGACAGTTTTTATGTAAAATGGTTAAAGTTTACGATTTAAGACTGCAAATCCGTATTCAGAAGTTGAGGGAATTTGCACTAGAAAGAACATTAAACTTTCTTGACTTATTCTCAGACTTCAAAAAGTAAAAGGCAATTAAGAGACAAATGTGAGGAGCAGTTGGAAAGCTTTCACTGGTTTTAATGAAGAGAGAGTTACAACAAAGGGATCTGAAAGAAAAGTGACATTTTTGGGTGAAGTCCTTAAGACCATTAAAAACATGCAATAAGATTGCCGGGTGGCTCAGTTGGTAGAGCTGGCAATGTTGCCGTCCTGGGTTCAACTCCTGATCTCAGGCCATTTACTGTTCAATAAATGCCACTAGTGTCTAAAAAAAAAAGAAGAAGAAAAAAAAAAGAAAATTCAACACAACTCAAATATGTTCCACAACTTAATGTTGTTTTCCATCCCTCCATCAAAAATCCATGAAAAATTTAAATGTAACTTGTAATTGCAATCTTACTGGGATTTTGTTAAATTTAAACATTTGAAGGAATTCCAAAATAGAAACACATGAGACAGCAATAGTGATGTGGGACTGTTTATTTTTCTAACGGATATTCATTATGTTTTGTTGTTTTTTCTCTTTTTTCTTTCTAGTGTGAGAAAAACAGATTATTTATGCACTTTCATGTTTCTGTTCATTGTTTCACCGAGGTTTTGCAATACCTGCCGTTGTTTCACATTAATTTCAGTTATCCAATATAAATTCTCTTGTTCACTCTTGAAGCTTTTTATGTCCTTGAAAGAGAAATTCATAATAAATCAGACAGCATTTTACCTTTCAAAAGATAAACATGAAAGAAAGATCTAGATTCCAGGCATGTTTCATGTTTTTACGTTGATTCTTTGTCTTGAAAGGACTAAAAACTCAGCAGTGGGTCACTTCCTTTGATGTCTGATTCCATGGATGCAGTCTGTAAGTACCAGATATGTTTAGAAAGCTGTCTGCAGTTTGATCAGAGTTTTTGGTCAGTCGTTGTAGTTGTGTGTCGCCACTATAGTTCAAATATGCTCTATTTAGTTTGGTTTCAGATATCTTTTTCAGAGAAGTTATGTTTACATGTAGATTTTGACTCCAAAAACAGCAACATTATTCTGTGTGGATGGTCATTCATTCCACAGAGGGAGTGATGGGTGTGTGAACTTAGAGAAGGTGTACATTTCAATAAGAACAACGTGTGTCATATGAGTGAAACCTACCAACATGCAACTTGTTGTCAGAGCTGTTGGTGTTTTATTTAGTCACTAAATCAGAGGTGTGAAAATTAAATAAATGTCTTTATTTTCAAATCACATTTATAACAAGAAACTATTAAAATACTCAAGTTTTTTTTTTACATAATGTAATTGAAATTAACAAGTATCTATGTAGCTCAACACAACAAAACCTCATAAATGGTGCTTTTCACCAGCAATAACCAAACATGTTTTTCAGAGCTGTTCATGTGTAATACTGGATTATTATGATGCCACTTGGAAAATTGGTTTTACTGAATAAGTTAATAAATGTACAAATGTAGTTTGTCTTACCAATTAGTGTTCCTTTTACACTTTTAATGGAAGCCAAAAGGTCTAATTTCTGAAATATATCAACAAATTTTCACATCGTGTCATAAGTCTTGCATCCTGACTTAAAAAAACAACTCCTCCAGCATGTAAAAAACAATGTTAGAAATATGAAAAATTGCAATATTCATAACAAGCATAACCTGTGATAGACTAATTGCAAAGTTAATGTAATGTTGCATTGTTATGCAGCCAACAGCCGCTCATATAACACACTCTGTGTAGCAGCAAATCACCACCGAACCAACTTAATCACATCAAAATCTTTCATCACATTAAAATTTCAACATGACACTCCAAACCCTTGAATAACTAACAGAGCTGTGGCCAATTTCAAAGGGAATGTACCTCTTCTGTGCACTAAGCTTCAGCCAAGCATGAACCATTAACAGCAATACAATTGAGTAACTTTAAAGGAGGTTGCTTTAATTGCTGGGTAAGGGCAGGCTTTTAGTTTGTAAAACCCAATTACTGCCATGCTGTTAGCACTTCTTCACTAATTGCATTCATCAGCTGAAATCATTATCAGCAGGCTCTCCTTCGATTTCTATCAAAACCAAAAAAAGTCCTCATTTCTTTGAGTTTCAGGACCGCAAGCGGTAGCTCATAATGCAGTGAGGGATAATAGGTTTACATTTGAGCTGTAATTAGAGAGAGAATGGAGATGGAAGACTTCTGGCGGATGAGAATCTGGCACAGTAAGGGTCCTCTCTGCTCCGATGAAACACAGGACAAATTTTACTTTGAGCTATTTTGCAAGTCAGTATTTCCATAGAACACTGATTGGATGTGGAAAAAAAACGAATTTCAAGAACAGATGCTTGAGAGTTTTTCTTTACTTTAGTGTTTTTTTTTTACCGCTCAGGTTTGACTTACTCTGTTTCTGTTTCGGAAATTATTTTTATCTAGGAGAATTATTTAACAAAAATATATTGTCCAAGTGTTAATGAGAGCTTTTCTAAATATGCATATTGTCTTTATCTAAAGGGGTTTGAAACTGATTCAATGGATCCAAATTCCTCACTTAATCTACAGCAACTGGAAACCTGATGACATAACACAACAGAAACTAGGATTTATAAACATCACCTGTTAGATGGGGGGGAAAGGTGAGTGAGTTTAAAATATTGCTTCTTGCAAGAAAATAGAAAACCTCATAATACCTTTCAACAAATAAGTCAAGAGCTGAACCATAATTAGAACTTTTAAATATTGTAGATTACCCTTTTTATGTATGAGATTACTGAATTGTAATCATTTACATGTTGCAGAATATGCCTACAGTCTGATTAATCCTGACCTTTTTGGGCAGCATTTGATATCACACACATTATGCATGCACTAAAGTTTTTTTTTGTTTTTTTTTTTCTTTCAGACAGAGTTAGAGTCTGAAATTATTGGTTTCTGTAAGAGATGTAAAAGATTAAAAGTAGTGTTAGCATGAAACGTGTGATTTTTATCTAACCTTGCTTATCTCTGCAGCAAGTTCCCAGCAATATAAAACCATTTAATGAGAAGATCAGGACCTCCATACAAAGCCTGAAGATTTTTCTGACATATTACAACATACTGAATATTTACTAACAATTATACCAATGTTGACAGCGTAATGTAAACAACAAATTAAAACCAAAGAAAATAACTTTGAAAACATTTGTGAAATATTGCAAAAAATCTGAATGTCCAAACAGATTCACCCTGAGAGCAGATGGCAAAATACTAAAAGAATTCACCACCAACCTACAGCAGTTCTCACTGCAGCTCATACAACAGTGAATGTCTGCAGATTCAGAAAAAGAATGCACTGGCTTAACTTTCATGGGTCTTGTGCAAGGAGGAAACATTTAACACAAGATCAGACTAAAGTTTTCCAGAAGCTGTTGACAAAGTCCAGGACAGAGCAGATGGTGTGTTTGGCAAAAACTAAGTTCAGCATTTCAGGAAAAAGCCTCATATTTGTAAATCATCGAGATGTAAGCATCAGTTTTTTTGTCAAACTTTACTAGACCACAACAATAAAGTTCACTGTCATAGAATCTACCATGAATTCAGAATGTGACATGTACAAAAAAAAAAACACTGAAACAACTGAAACCTGCAACATGACAATGACACAAAACATAAGGATGGATTGATGACTAAGAAATGGAAAGTCCTGGTTTCATGCAAGGCCCATATCTTGATCGTATTAAGATTCTGTGGAATGACTTGGGCTCTTCATGCAAAAAACCCCTCAGGCATTTCCCATCTTAAAGAGAGGAGTGGGGCAAACTCTGACTGATGGATTGCTACGAGAACCACCTTCCTGAAATTGTCTCTGCTAAATGCATACAACTACCTATCAGCTAGAATGCATTTTATTCATTTTTTTAAAGAAACAATGTCTTTTTTTCACTGAAGTGCAATTATATCACTTTCTTCTCTACAAAATGTTTTAAAGATTAGATTAGAAATCAATATATGAACATTTCTTCATTCCGAACTGAATATTTAATGCTTTTCACAAGACTGCATTTCATCTAAATCCTTGAGTTACAACAATATAAAACATGTTTCTCTTAATTGAACTTCAGTTACCTTTAATTTTCTTCTTGATGTTAACAAACAATCATTTCTCTTGTCTTTGCACCGGCACTGTCCCCTTGCTGTGCTCCGTTGGGTACAGCCACACACACTCAGAGAATACAACCAAGGCCACACGCAGCCACTCATGGCTCATCTATACAGCTGCCATTCAGATGCGTATAGCAGAGGACGTTTGATGGTTTTCTAATCTTGGGAGCTGCCACAGGGAGATGGGGCGAGCTGACCCCTGTCATCCCCACAGTGCATCTCAAACAGCCCCACATCTCTATCTCAATCTCCTGGTGGTTGCTAGCGCCCTGCCATTGTGTCGTTCACCCGCTCTCCAAATGTCAGGACAAATGCTCCACAGTCGCATCCCTAAATATCCCCAGGGTGGGGCTGACCTGCTCACAGCCTCTCAATATAATGTCATGCTATCTCTTGGCAAGGGTTCCACACTGACCTGTGATGCAAAGTGTGCAGCCGACTGATTCATTCCAACATGCAACAATGATCTAATATGTACATACAAAGCATAGACTGGTATATACATCACTTTTATAGACAACAAAAACCTGAAGCTACTCCGAAAAAATAACAAAGTGCTAAAGTGATTGAGGGTTTTGTGATCTTATTCCCTTTGTTTAGATAAACCAACAAACTTGATAATCATCAGTGTTTGCTGAAAGAAAGTCATTCAAAGCTGTCAAATAGAGTTTGACTAACTATTTATTTCTCATTTTTGTAAACAAATATTTTTCTGGGGTGTGTCGTGTACAACTAATTGGTACCATTAACATTAATATTTTACACAGAAAATATCTGGCAGTGCCTCACGTTTGTGGTAGGTTTGTTAGTGAATCATGGCTGACCAATGATTCCAGCTCCCAGCTAAAGGTCAAAGTAACTACTCCACTGATCATCATAATTAGTAAAGAAACATTTAAATCCATATACAGCATCTAAAGGGAATAAACCACTGCAAGTCTACAGCAAACACATCATTTCACTGTTTGTCTCAGATGATCATTAACTGATATTTTTTTTTATACTCATTGCAAAAAAATAGTAAAAACATAGAAAACAAGACCCGTTTCCCATGTTATAAAGAAGACATCTTGTAAAAGTAGCACTGTGTGTCAATGTTCCAAGAATTATTGACTTAAAATGAGCTCCTATAATTTGCTGAAAAGTTACTATGTTAGTTTTGCCTGTTTTTTCAAGATACTAATGTATTTGAATATGATACTAAACGCTTGGTAAGATTTGATGATTTTTGCAGTTCACCTTCCTACTTCAAAAACACTTTTAGATTGTATCCATGAGTTGAACACAATGATGCAAACTTTAAGGTTTTTTCTTCTTTCAGTAATTGCTTTGTGCTTTTCTCAATGTCCATGAAAATGAATTTGCATGGACTGAAGACTGCTTAGCAAAACATAAATATAAACTTTATTTAATCATGCAACACACAATGATAAAAACTTCAAGGTTTGTTCTTCTTTTAGTAATTGCTTTATGCTTTTCTCATTGTCCATGAAAATTAATTTGCATGGATGGAAGAGTGCTTAACAAAGTATAAGTATAAACTTCATTTAATTATGAACCAATTAATTTTAATGTTTCTTACACTGTGTGAAACAATAAATCAAGGGATAAAGTTATTCAAAGATGGACTCCCTCAATTGTTAGAGTTTACAAAATAATTGAATCTTTCAAAGATTCAGGAAGCCGTATGTTTCTGCCCAATTCACAAAGATCCGACAAGCAGATTTTGTTCCTCTGGGCAACCACATTAAATCAATTCCTCCTCATCCAGAAGGAATATTTTAATGTGTAATTGTCATTAATGTGGCAAATCTAAATGAATGTTTTAAAAAGAATTTAACTGGGAACCGATAAAACAAAAGAAATACTTTTTGCTAGATTCTGCACTTAATTTGGCCTCCAGAGAATCAGTTTATTATATGAAAATTGGGAAACTCAGAAAAAGAAAACCAAAATAAAAGTTTCTTACAATTTGCATTGAATACAAAAAAAAGAAAGAAATTCTCTGAAGCATGAAAAACAGCTTAGGAAAGAGCCATTAGAGTGCATCACACAGTTTTTAGAAAGTCTCAAAACATAAGCAAATATGGAAATACTCAGCTAAATTCAAATGAGAGGCAGAGCACAGTTTCATCTCTTTAATAAGCCAATATATCTCCTTGTGTGCATGTGAATATAAAATGGAAAAGTAAATCTAATCTCCTAAGTCAGATTGCAATTTGTACAGTTAACATAGGCCAAGTGGTGTAATGCATGACATTTTAAAATCTAAAAGAGGTTTGGACCTGCAAATTGCACAGCTCACAGCATTTTCATTTCAAGAAGAGGAAGCCGCTGGAGTGTTGCATCATGCAGCTACAGCATGTATGTTTTTCCATCCCTGTTTACCTCTCCAGCACTCTTGCCCTTGCAGACACTGACCAGCAAACCAGCAGCAGCTTGATTTCTGCTCATATAAATGGGACAAAGTGAGTTACAGTTAAGACAAAAGATTCCAAGTCTCTAAATAGCTGAGTAACGAGGCTCCCATTTGACCCAGCCACATCATCAGTCTAAATCCTATCAATGGGAACAAAACAAATTGTACAGCCGAAAGGTACTTGTTATCATTCTGGCTCTCTCTCCACAACATAACAGAGAAGCTGAACCCTGTTATGGCACTCTCTCTCACCCTTCTTCTTCCGTTTTCACTCTTTCATGACTAGCTAATGAATGTAGATGGTGCTCTGGGGGATGCAGTGGTCTTATTACAGGGGTTATGTGTGCATGCTGCAAGCTCTGCTTTCCACGTTCAGGCTAGAGAAAGAGGTTCAATTGCTTTACCAAAGCCTCCACCTCAATAAACAGAGGGGTTAAAGAGGTTTGTTTATTGGGCCCACCTTGGTTTGACCTCCGTAGCTCAGGGACAAGCTACGTGATTACAGAAGTGCTGGTAGAACCTATGGAGAGCAGGACCAGTCTGCTTGTGCTGGCTCCCCTTCTGTCTCCACATAAATCAGATGAAAAGGGTGACGATCCGCAAACGTGAAAACAACGCGGGTGGAATGTAAGAGGGAGGATTACGTGGTTTATCCAGCATGTTTGTGGTAAAACAAGTCAGATTCGGTGGTCTACAATGATGTATCTGTTCTCCATGAACAAATATCTGAACATCTCACAGTAGAAAGTATTTAACATTTAATGAGAGCACTTGGCCATTCTGCATGTGTAACCAGCAAATACAGTATCAGTATTTACATTCGCAGTCAGCGTTCCTGTTGAACCTGGATGTCATGATTGGAGAGATATAAACTTATAGAGCATCATTTCCTTTTAAGCAGAAAAAAATTCCATCATGAAGTCTGTAAGTTACCTTCTTTTTTAATAGTAATAGCATCAATTCAATTATTTATTAAATCAATGTAATTATTTTTGTCAAGTTAAATATGTGTCTTTATGTCTGATTTGCATCCAGTTATGACTGTTATCATGTTGAATTTAAAATGTAGATCTATTTATTTTTGGCTGTTATAACTGACATGTACAATAGAGTACTAGGGCCATACTAAGAAAAAACAAAACAAGAATAAAGCTATTGTATGACGAGAAAGAAGTTGAAAGTATATGAAAATAAACTCATAATGATATAAGAATAAAGTCGTAAAATTATAAATTTTAGTCATGACGTATGACTTTATTCTCATAACACTACAAATGTATTCTTCCATTATTTTGACTATTATCATAATATTGTGACTTAGTTCTCTTTTTTTCTTTTGCTAGCCTGACCCTAATACTCCATTGCAAATACCCAACCTGAAAATCAGAAGCACATACAAATATTGTCAAAATTGTCTGTAATCAACCAGTAGCTTTGTGCAGTGCTAATTATTTTTTAACCTCAAAATAAACACATCAAAGCCGAAAACAACGCTGCCCTTTTTAAAGGAAGCACACTTTTATTAAAATTCAGGAAGCTTTGTGTCCCGTTATGTCCTGCAGGTGTTGTGTTTATCTTCAACTGCTGAAGATAACATCACTGAGATAACATCACTGAGATAACGTCACCGTGTTTCATTTGTAAGGCATTCATCAGTGCAGAGATGACTTGATCCCCCCCCCCTCAGCCAGGAGTTTGACTGCCACTCCGGGGGCAGAAAGAGTGATAAAAAGTTATCAATGAGATTCTGATGTGAACATGGCTTCCTCATCTAGATCTTGCAGGACAAAACTACATGCAAAGTTTTGAAAGCAATGCTGGTTACCTTTCTTTAGCTTTTGCTGACAACTACTAAAATACCTTATTCTGGGCATGCATGCAATTTGATATAATTAACTTGTGTTTGTAATGGTAATCAAAAATGTATTAACAATAATTGATAAAAAGAAGTTTATAACCCTTTATTTCTGTCAGCTACCTTTCACACTATATGACAGATTAACATGAATTCTCATTGTTTTCATTGGAAAGTGCTGAGTAAATACATATTTTGGTTTTTGTAATTGAACTCCTGTTTTTGCCATACGTAGGGAAACCAGGCCTGATGGTTAATCTGGGTCTTGTGGGATAGAATAGATTAGTACACTGTCAGACTTGGTGTTGCTCTCTGATGCGCAGGCAAATCTCTCAGGTCTTTCTCATGATCAGCAGTCTAGTCCTTTTTACTTGTAATTGGCAAGTTTTAAGCAGTTTTTAACAGAATGCGTACGACAGCTCAATCACTACTTCAACTACCACAGTTACAGGGACTAAGTTGTGATCTGTGCTTTAATTTTGTTAATATATGCAGCTCTGCAGCTGTGTTTTATTAATAATTCATCTCTTTTTTGGGTCTCCTGTTGAAAAAACCCAAACGTAGGTGTTTTCATTCTGTTTATTAATGAGAAAATTGTAAATAAAAGATGGTGACATGGCCCTCACCTACCAATTTTTCTACTTTTATAAAGTTTTTGTTCTTTCTCCCTTTGAATAAAGATTGGTATGTATCCATTATTACTGCCAGAAGGCTGTCATCTTTCAGTGAAGTTACTTCCTATTTTTCAGGTCAGGGTTTAGCTTTTTGTTAATTAAATTTCAGGCAATTTACATTTTTTTCCAGTTTATTTAATGGTAATTTACAAAGGCCATTGTCTCAAGAAACTTCCAACAAAAAAAAACCTTTTCCATGAACTTGTCACATCTCAATAAAATTTTTGAATAGCCTTTTACTCAGCTCCAATGAAACAATTTTACTTTTACATACTTTCTTTTTGCAAACAGTACAGTTTGTTTATATTGTTATTAAATCCAAAAACTAGAATGTCTGACTAAAAAACTAAGTTGGTTTTCCTTTAAAAGAAAGCTGAGAGGTTTCAGCACAAATAGTTTCAAATATAATATGTAGTGTCAGACCTTTAACTTCATAAAATATCATATTATTTACATCCACATATCTGATGAAAAAGATAACAACCTCAAAGTCTAGATACTACAGTAAATTTTTGTCAATGTAATGTATGCGGCTACTAGGCTGCTACATTTAAACTCATTTTCAACAAAACTGTCATTAAAGGATATAAAACATAGCAAATAATTTAAAAAAGTCATTTATGGAGCCCCTGATGGGACAAATCTAGGCGACTCACCAGTATATGTGCTATAATATTACTTTATGCGCTAATTTGGTAAAGAAAAATTACAAACAGTAAAATGTGTGCATTGCTTAATATTTTCTTAGTTAAAGGCCATGATTTTTTTTCTGTATTTCTAACATCATAGAGTCACTCCGTTGCTGGTCGTGTTTGCATTTGCAGCTAATGTGGAGCTGTTGCCTTGGAGCAGCTCTGTGCCATTTGTCCTTCAGTGGAACAAGGCTCATTATTTCAATGTGTGGTCACAGTATTCACCGTTACGCCCAGGGATCAAGCCATCTCTCCATTAGGGAGAATCACTTTGAAAGGTCTTGTCTCCCACTTGAAAGACACTCACAAACTGGGATATGCATGCACAGCTGATGTACTGACATTATGTTTCAACTTTTGATGCTGAACTTGAAAGATGTTAACTGGTTGAACTGCCATTTGTGCAAAGTGCAACCTTTACATGTCAATGCTGTTTTGCTGTTCTGCACAGGAAATAAGATGCCGTTATCTCCCTTTGCTACTTACAAAGGCAGTGAGCTTAAATGTGGCTAAAATATGCAGCAAGGGCCTTTAAAATAGTCTCTCACTGCAGTACCAGTTTATAATAAATGCAGAAAGCTGTAATTTATTGCTTTTTATTTCTTTGTGATGTTGGGTTGTGCTTTGAGGTTAAAAAAAAGCCTAGAATCATATGAGACTGCCTTTACGAACTGGTAATTCTGAACCTCGTCTAGATGTGAGAATTGTTTCTTTAAGTCTTTGAAATATATGATTTAATAATAATGTAAGTCTTAAAGCTGTAAGATTTGTAGTTAAACTTCAAAATCTAGATGCAGAAATTTGTACAAATCTCATTTAATCTCAGTCTATTTTCACTCTTTTCTGTTGGCAACGTTGTGACAGTTGAAGCTGCTGCTTTCTGCCCTCTGTCTACTCATTAGCATCACATAAACCTTTCTATCAAACTATGGTTTGTTTTAATATTTCCATAGTAAAAGAAGCATAAAAACATAAGTATTTATTACACAGTGGATTTTTGTTGCTCTTTTGCTCAAAACAATCCATTTGCATCTTGTCTCTGTTTTAGGAACGGATTAGTTTCTGGTATCACCAAAGTTTAAAACGGTTATGGATCCAAAACTGGTAAAAGTTTACATCTTACTGTTCATGTACTTCAAAAACTTTCTAATGAGATGATAAAGTGTCAGGATGGAAACAGTTACTTAGATCGTATCGAGCATAGAGTAATGTAGATTGTTTTGCAAAAAATGTAGTCATGCTGTGGTAAACTGGTAAACTCACTTGTATTTAAGGTACACTGTTTTAAAACCAACTGCTAATCTAAGTAAACAACCAGGCTATTATACCAGCTAATATCACATTGTTGTATCCTGGTGTTGCAGCAAAAAGGGACAATATTCTGTGCAATATTCAAGCTTACTTGAAAACTAATAAAAAAATGTAATGGGCATGTATTCAATGTTTTATTTATTGTCTATGTATCAAATTCAAACAACATAATGGATTATCTTAGCATGAGAAAGAACAATTGTTTTTCTGTTTTTAATAAAATAAATTACATTGTTATGCCTTCAGTCATAGCCTGAAAATCTTACACCAAATTGCTTTTTTATTTAAAAAGAAAAAAATCTTAATAAATAAAACCATGTGTCTGCTTCCTGAAAATAAGTACAAGTCATGCAGTACATGCAGTTTACCTATGTGGCTTCGGTGTGATGATGCGCTGGTCAGTTGTCCCAAGAGAGACACCATACAGATGGTCAGGAGTAGCACCCTTCTGCACATGCTCTGTAGATCCCTCCCCTGCATTCTGAAACAAATTGGAAATAATGGAATTAAAAGAATTTCAGCTGTTTGACAGATCAGTAACATTAAAATATTCTTCTGCAGAGAGGATCTGTTGTTTTCCCTCTACAGCTACAACTCCTGCCAAGAAAAATGTGGAATCACTTCTCTTTGTGTACGCTCAGCCATTAATGTGGGCTGGAGTTCATCTCCAGTGGACAAAAGGCAGGGCACGGCCCGTGACAGTCCATCACAGGACAAACAACAAAAAGGAAAACATATCAGCTTAAGAGCATTGAAAAAGGCCAAGATAGTGAAAGAAAACAAGACTGGAGGAATGCATCGTCACATTTATGGTAAAAAACAGAATCCTTCCACATAAAGTCAACCGTAAAAAGAGAAGACTAAAGCACAAACCCAGAAGGAAAGAGGGTCAGCGCAAAGTACAACCAATTCATAAGCCTCAGAGGTGGAAAGGTCAGATCTGAGTTGGCAAAAAAATATGTCTTAAGTAGCTAAAGTGGATCTGGAACATCGGCTGTTGGCCAGGTTAACAAAAATCAACCTGTGCCAGAGTGACAAGAAAAATGTATATAAGAACTTCAGAAGGGCTTTCTGTTGTGCATTGGAGTTTCAGGTTAGATTCTTGAAGGAATAGTGAAGTATATTAAAAGAGAGTGGTTTTCCAATTTGTGGCTTTTATTTTATAATCATTGTCACTATTTATCACCCTCATTTTAATGGTTGATTAAAAAGCCTGTTTTAATTAGAAAGAATCAGTGGTGAAGGCTTATTTCAACACATTTCTAAACCCTCTAACATTTTCTACTTCTTTGTAGACATATTTTAATTGCAACAACAAAGGGGGGGACAAGGGTAAACACAGCGTGGAAGAAATTGGTTGAACAGAAATAAATAAGATTTAGGGTTTCTCAGCATTTTGTTTCCACAATAATCCTGCCACATAGTCCACAATTTCAATTAAGTATACATTTTATAATATGACTTTAAAAAATTAACACTTGCAAATATTAATGGTTCTAAGTGAATACACAGCTTTAGTTTCAGAGGGGCAACATTTTCACAAGAATTTATTTTACCGATGCTCTCAACTAATCACTCCTATAAGTTCCCCCCCCATTATCGTACAAAGTTTCCCCAAAGCAACATGGGGTCTGCGCCACATGTTAGCTCTCATTTCTCTATATATATATGTATATATATATATA
>NW_006799957.1:699650-741194 GCF_000485575.1 Poecilia formosa | reverse complement strand
TATATATATATAATATTGTCAATGATGCTTTTATCTAATTATGTAGCTTTGTTCCAAAAATCTCAGCTCTTGTTACTAGAGAATCTAGATTTAGATTTTTTTCCATAAAAGTCAGAAAATAATTATCATTTTCGCAACACAGATCCCACACTGCGGGTGTAGCTGTGTACATTTTTATTATGCATCCAGAACACAAGTTTAATCGCCCTGCAGGAGAGGGGGGCAAAAAAAAAAAGAAAACGTGCCAGGTTGGGAAGAGGAATGTCTTCCTCTGCAGGAAGTCCTTTGACTTTGACAGCTTATTCATCTAAGATTATGTAAGACGTCTTAATACTATGTGCTGTATTAGAATTGTGACTTGGGATATTTTTTATTTATTTATTTATTTTTTTGATTTACTGTCTAATTTTTGAGTTTATTTTTTTCAACTAGTGACTCACCTGTATTAGTTTAAGTGTATATTGATATGGACTAGTTACTAGTATAAAAAAAACAGAAGGTTTCACAGAGAAATATATTACAGGGAGGCCTGGGAAGGTGAGCTAAAATGTTATCTCTTATCTGTGGAGTTTTTAGCGATGAGGATAAAAAGTAGTATAGCAGACCCCTGTATTTGTGTGGTAGTTAAGGACCACACAGCTCAGGAGTAACTAAAATCCACTAATATTTCACCCCACCTATGTCCCAAACCCAAAAGAAATCACTTCAAAACTGCCTGATTTAATTAAGACACCAAATATACGTTAATACAGTGGAAACCGTCTCTGTACTACTGGATTGGTTGCTTTGCAAATAACATCCAAAGTAACATTGCGCCAAGGTATTTCAATTTCCAAAGCATTTTTTTTTAAATATGAAACAAAAAATCTGTACTTTTTGTTTTTATTTTTTTCTGCGAGTTTTCCACAAATAATTTGGAGGTCCAATCTGCAGAAAAATCTGGAAATAGGTGAATCCATGAATATTGGACCACAAATCAGTGGGATATACTAAGCCATAGAGTACACATTATAGCATCCAACTGTATTTATTTTATTGATTATGTTGTAAAAATAACAGCAACAAGTTTTTAAATTTTAACAGTTTTTTTGGGGAAATTGCATGCTGCATCGAAAAGAATTTATCATTACTAGTTCAAAATCACAGTCTTATGATTATTGTAATTCTCAAGGGATACAGTAAATGGTCTAAAAGTGTTTTTTGCTTTTGAACATGCAAAACATCTTATAAAAAAATTCAAAAACACTCAAATAAATGCAAATGTATAATAGATGAGGAATATTTAACACAGACATGGATGAAAAATAGTTTGAAAAACAGAAGGTAAAAAAAGCTCTGAGTCAATTCACTCCCTCTCTTAGTTTTACCCACAGTTCACACCCACGTACTGCCATTTCGGCCTAATCTATTTCTATTTCAAACCTGTAAGCAAGCTAGTTTTTCCCCCTGTGCTTAAACCATCGTGTATAAAATGTGTTACTTAGTTGAGCATTTTGATAAATACATAAATATCCATAAAATCCCCAAATCTCACATAAGATCTAATAAGAAAAAATATATTTTATATCACATTTAACATCTACTGATTGTGGTTCTTGAACCTGTTGGCTCTTGTGTAATTTGGGAAAACACAAACCCATAGTTAGAAGAAATAACTAATAGTAACATCCTGCTGATTGACACAATTCACTGTGTGAAGTAACAACATTACTCATCAGAAGACTTAAAAAAAGATTTTAGGGAATTACTTTAAATTGTCAAGTTTTAAACTACGTACAAAAATATCCCCAAAGTAGGCATGATTTTCTTTGGGGATTTGACTGTTTATGACGACAACAACAGTCAGGAAGGCAGAGTCGGCTCCAGAACACATGTAAAACAACATATTTCCAGTTGCTAAAGTCTGTATATATATATATTTTTTTTTTTTTTTTTTTTTTTTGCAGATGAATTTGGATGCACTTCGGTAATGCGACCCAAATGGTATTCATCCATTAAAAGATCTCACTCCTCATGGCTCAGAAAACAGACTTTAAAATATTTTTACCAGTTTATAAATCACTGAATGACTTTGCACCAAAATACATTAAGATCTGTTGTCATTGTGTCAACCTTCCAGACCACTCAAGTCTTCTGGTTTACATCTACTCTGCATCTCCAGAATCAGAACCAAACATGGAGAATCAGCATTCAGTTTTCACCATTAATCTGGAAAAAAACGTCTAGAAAACTGCAAAACAGCCAAAACACTGACTTCTTTTAAATCAAAGCTGAAAACCCGCCTGTTTAGATTTACCTTTAACTCACATTGATCTGGAACATTGATCAAGATATTTGCTTGAGGATTTTGACAAAATGTAATGTTTATTGCTGCTTCATAATTGGTTGCAATATTATTAGCACTTTGAACTGCCTTGTTGCTGAAATCTTATTTACAATTAATCTTGACTAAACATTAAATCTGCAACAGGGTGAATTTGACTAAGCATTCTCATGGTTTTATTATGTTAAAATTTAACCTTCATTGATTTACAAAATAACTGTTGATTTACTGTTGATTAGGTTTCATATCAATTATGGAGATAATGGCAACTCAGATGAAGGATGTCCTTTTGCAGTGAAAGGAGCCCAAAGTGGTATTCTATTCCTCCATCATGTTCTAAATGGATAAGGCAGAATCTGGTCACTTGCGAGAAGCTGAGTCCATTACCATGGCAGAGGTTGAATGGGAAATTATGTATTTGTTAATCATTATCATCCTGGGATAGTAATGATGATTTTTGATGATGCATAGCAATCTGGAACACTGTTACCATGACTTGGAAGTTACATTTTCTGTGTCTGTAAACCACCTGCACTCACTCCCTGCCTGCAGCAGGCTCAGAAACAGAACTGAGGTGCTGAGACAACTAAGCATAAAGCAATCCATTTTGATGATCACAACTTATTAATTTTTAAATGCAAAGTGAGGGGAGAGGTATAGATTATTCATCAAGGATCCAAAAAGCCTGCGTGTAACAGCCTCAACTGCACTTGTGCAACCTCAAGAAAGTAAACGGCACTAGTGAAAATATTTATTTGAATTTGTTTATGCTAAGAACCACAAAGTCATAAACTTGTTTAAGATTTTCTCTATTTAAAAGAAAAAAATGCGCCTTTTTTTACCATCATGGGGAAAAAACTATCTAAAAGGCAAGATCATATTAACAAGCATCACTCTTTCAAATGCATATGTTTTGGTCTGAATTTGGATTATCACCAGTCAACATATGCCTAAATAAAACCCTGGGCAAATAGCTCGTTGAATCTGTGATGATGTGACAGACTCTGAGTTTGCTCAGTTTTTTTTTTTTTTTTCATTCAGTCTGTGTGCTCACACGTCTTGATTGCGTCAGCTGTCTGAGCCCATTCAGAATTAGAGCATCCTGTTAAGATCTCACCAGCACTGGCTGTCAGTACAAAGAAAGTCACAGCAAAAGAACTCCTCCTTGTGTGCCTCTGCCAGATAAGCAATAGTTCATCTTTTAGCATCAAACCAAGCATTTTACTAATTTTAGCGACTGTACTGGATCCCAGTTCAAAGCAAATGTGTGATTTGCATCTGCTTTCTCAGGAGAGAGGAGCTGAACACTGCTGGCAGCAAGATGAGCTGCTGAGTGTCCGGCTCTCCGTGGGCCCATCAGTTGGGATGAAGGGTATTACTGGACAGCATTCATCTAAAGGAACAGGAAGATTACTGAACTGAGCACAATAGGCAAGACCACACAAACAGCAATACTCAGCTCTCACAAAGCTTGATAAAAGAAAGTGTGGGGTGGGGGGGGGAGAGTGCAGAGTGCGTTTGCCCCATGTCTGCACATCTCAGTTGATGTTGTAAATTACAGTGTGTTTACAGTTTCTAAAGTTATCAATCTCTGTCTGAATAAAAATATCACTGGGTGTCTGTATTTTACACACAAGAAATGTCAATGAAAAGAGGCAGAGATGATGAGGAGATGAAACTGCATTTCTATAGAGAGAAGTTCCTTATTTTAGCTTAAATGCAGTAAAATCCAAACAAAAGTCTATAAGGCTATATATAGAGGAGACTACTGTCTGGCTGGAAAATGCTAGTGTTTTCAGATGTTGACTGGGGGAAAAGTTTCACCTTTATATGAGATGCAGTGAATCCGTTGTAGTTGTCATGCCGGGCCACTATATGGCGCTGTGATCTTAAACTTGTTATCAAAGGGTGCATGTGCTTTTGACCCTTGGCTTCCACATCATTAGCTTCCACATCATTTAGAAAACAATAACCTATTTCTGACAAACCAAGAGCTCATGTAACGTATATTGTGAAGTTCCCCTCACACACTCTCCGATTCACATCTTTGTGCTCTTTCACAGTAAGGTTTAGTCCCCACCTAACCAGCTCTGTTGTCTCCAACTAGTGGAGACTGGTGTTGAATACGTCCAACTGGGCATGAATAAAATTTCAGAAAAAAACCTTGGAGTGTGTACTCAGCTTTAATCTAATTCAAGTCTGATCATCACAGTGGTTCTTAAAGTCTGAAGTACACCTCACAGCAGGCACCCAGGGCAGGACATTTTTAGTCATGAAAACATTTCAGAAGGACCTAAAATTCTTTTGCACTAGTCTGCAAAAAGTTCGTTTAAGGTTGACAAACAAAGGTCAACTAGCCAGCCATGAGTGGCTCCACTCCTTACTCATTTGCCAGTGTATAACATAGCCAGAATTGATGAAAAGCAACAGGATAGGAGGTTTGTCTGTTAAATGAAGGGAAAACATTTGCCTGATGGGAGGAGGTGCCACTTTAAATCAGGTACATATGAGACTGATCATGGTTGAAGTGGACATGCAATGCTTTTACCTTAGAATGTGACGTGTTTATACTGAAATGCTCAAAAAAACACATGTAGTAATGTATAAATGTTGAGGTTTTGAAATTGCTGTGTTATAGCTGAAGAGAAAACAGTTTGTATACAGTGTCTTAAATTGTGAACGCTCCACAACATCTTTAAAAAAAATGTTATCAGATTACCTTAGTAATATCAGTAAGCCAAATAAAATGTTCAAAAGAAAACCTGATGAGAACTGCAAGCAAATAACTTCAGAAACAGTGTAGGTAAACAATAAGGCACTGAGCTACCACAGCGCTAAAAAGTAATAACCTGGAAGGAGTGCATCTTCATGCTAAACCCTTAAGATTTGATTTCTTCTTTAACAGTTTACATTTATTACTTTTTAAGATGTACAGTAAAAACAGACTAACTGCTCCTCTAACACTCTCATAAGTGAAAATGAGAATACTATGAAAAGATACGAAAGCAATGCAAGATTACTATCAATTTTCAGCTACATGATGAACATTATTGATACCCTGCTCAATAATCAACAATATATATATATATATATATATATATATATATATATATATATATATATATATATATTAATTCTGTTTTTCTTATGCCTCCACTTGTATTTTGAGTTTTTCCAAGTCTTTGAGGTTGGAGAAGCCAAAACCTGTTAGTGGGAATCTTAACTGCACCATTAGACTGTCTATTCCTATTTCATTGTTCTGTGTTTTCAAAAGCTAAATACAAAGGACAAAAATGTTCTGTTAGTCTCTCCATTTACTGACTTGGGAAAAAAAAAATGAGAACAATGAAATCAAAATAACCCATTTATAATATGTAAGCAATAACTTTCTCAATACAAATGCCATTTATGATTAAGCCCAGCTATACAATCAGAGTTACAGTTCAGAAACATGACATGGTGGGAGAGAAATGTCTGTCTTGTTGTTCTTCCAAGATTCATCACAGTTTTCCACCGATGGGGGGGGACAAGCACACCTTTTCATGCCCCACTTTCTTGTTAAAAAAACAAACGAAAAAACCGCAGCTCCATTGCTTTCTGCTCAGACATCTCTCTGAAGAGTTAACATGATGTGCACCATGTTTATGTTAACTCCATAGCATCCATAAATAGTTTGAGACAAACAAAAAACATAAGAACAGGTCTACACCTGATTTATGATTTGTGCTGTGGCAGCCATTTTGTTTTATTTTATTTTTCAATTATATAACACTATTTACTGATATCAAAGGGATTGCATAGTCATGATGCTTATCATGCACACAATAATATTAATAATAATAATAGCATTGAAAATAGAATGTAGGCATAGCATATAATACATTTGTATGATTTTGTGTTGAACTGCATGATGATTTATGTGTATCCAAAATTCAATAAATGAATGCAGTTTTATAAGACATTTATTTGCAAAGCCAGCAAGTTTGTACTAGTCTATGATAACAAACTATGTGTGCAACAGGGATTGATCAGTTTGAAATCTAATTAGTGGAGGTTAGTTAAAAACCACTAATCATTCTCCAACAACATCCTAGATTAAGCAATCAAATCAAACTGTATTTAGAGAGCATCTTCCAGTAACGCCTCACATCCCCAATATGCTCTACAAAGTAAAAACAAATACAAAACATAACAAAACAGAAATAGAGCTAAGTAAAAACCTTAAAAAGTACAACCGCACTAAAAAAAAGTAAAGAAAACATAAAAATGCTAAACATCAAAGACCTTTAAACAGTCTTAAGTTTGGCTTTGAACAAATCCAGGTCAGAGATGACATGCAACTCAGATTCCAGGTTGCTTGACCGGGAACAGAAAAAGACGGGGTCCACCCCCCATTGCTTACACCTGCAGTACATAATGACATTTCTTCATTTTACTGAAGCATTGTTCATAACATTCTACTCCTAATGGAGTCCTGCACTGGAGACCAACTTTACAGTTCCACCTTAATCTCAATAATTTCTTCCATGTTGGTTTATCTTAAAAATACAAAGAAGTATGAGGCAGGCAGTAAATATTTCAGCAGTTTTCTCAGTTGTGTTTTGACTTATTTTCAGTTGGAGAAAACAAGAAACAAGAGAAAACTAATAAATCTTCTCTGACAGCCGAACTCCAGAAATAATTGGAATTTGAGAGCACGCCGCGGTGCTCGTTTGAAAATAAAGCGTTTAGCAGTAAGTGAGTGATTGCAGATTTTTTTGTTTTTTTTTGTTCTGGGTCTCAGGATGCCAGACTGCATTCCAAATTTAAACATGTTCCCTCTTCCAACAGTGCAGCTCCAGTCTGGTGTCTGATGGTGTTCAGGTGGCTTATTGGAGCAGGTTAACAGGAAAATTATTACACCTGACTGATACGACACCGAGACCAGGTGGCTCATCACAACACGCCCTGAACAGGTTAAACCTATTCTGAGGATGGCTTCGAGCTGATTTCTATGTACACATTTAGTGTGGCGATCAACCGCCTCGTGTTAAGGTCCACTCTGTATCATCTCCTGTTAAACCTTATGAGACTTCTCATTAATTACCTTTGTGGTTTGGCTAATTTACAGCACAGTGAGACCTTATCAAATTAAACATATGGTAGAAAATAGAATATGAGGCTTGAGTGTCAGAATAAAATAAGCTTCTGAAAATAAACTCAAAGCAGGTGTTGAACATACTTTTTAAATAAATGCACATTTCTCTATTAAAATACTTTTTTAAAGGTCTGGCGTAATATATAAGCTTAAATGTCATGTTATTAGTTTTAAGTGGAAAATCACTACAATTGATTGAAATAAAGGTATTAAAACAAAGTCTGCATATAATTAATCTACATGATGTGCTTCACTTCATGACCGAAGCAACAAACAAAAAAGCATTTCAGTAAGATTCTAATTTAATGGCTATGACTACCCCCCCAACCCCCACCTTTAAATTTTTTGTACTATTATCAAAAAAGTCATCATGATTTGTTTCAAGTTGAATACTGTGTAAAGAAAAGAACAGCAGCAAATGTCCTAGGAAAAGTCAGTAAAATAAAGAGGTTTCTCATTAAGAAATTATGATTTTTTTTTTCTGTCACCTGATGTATTTTTTGGCCCTCCAACCAGTTAAACCATAAAACTCATTGAATATACCCAACAAAGTATTAACACCCTCATAGGTGCCTAATATAGCATCATTTATCTTTATATTGTAAGAGAGTCATTAACACTACTAAATTATTACTTAAAACTCAATGCACTTTCTAACCGTCTGACAGTGAATGGATATCTTGCATGAGAATATAAAAAAAAATTGTGTTGCATAGCAACCTCAGTAAAATAGCTCTCGCTGCATCCTTTGATCCTCTGCTCTTTCTGTTGTTAGTGACTCTCAACTGTGCTCACTGTGAAATAAAGCATTTTCTGTGACTACAGGCTAATGGATGGGCATAATGGACACACAAATAAAACAATAACACACAAAATTTCACACAGCAAACTCCTCTTTCAAGTATCTTTTGGTTGGCTGCAGGAGTGAGTCAATGGGACCAGTGGGACAAAGAAGTGTGTTTATGGATGATACATGGCACAGGGTGGAGGAGCTCGCGATGGTTTCTGTTGCTGCAGGGCAAAACAAAACAGCTGTTATTTTAAATGTTCTTTACCTTATCATTGCATACCAGTGGTCATCCTGCAGGCTTAATCACAAAAAACTGTTTTTACAAGGACAGAATATGTAGCAAATTAGTTCAGCATATGTGCAGACAGAGTATTTTAGTTCTCTCTTTAGTAAGACCTGTTGTGTGTATGATATAAAGACTAAACATGAGAAAATAAGCGTAACATTTAAACTGAGTAGCTTAAAATATAAAAGTTAGAAAACCAGGGTTGAGACAGTTTGGACATTGGAAAAAGGATGTTAGAGATGGAATTGCCAGCCAGGAGGAAAAGAGAAAGACACCAGAGAAGACTGATGGACATAGTGAAGGAGAACAGAACAGTCGAATAGACAAAAGATGGGGTGAAATGGAGGGAGATGATCTGCTGCAACCCCTGAGAGAAGCAGCTGAAGGAAAACGACAATTTAAAAATGTTAATGCTAAAACCACAAAAATTTTCTATACCCATTTTGGATATGTTATTTTGTTTATTTTTGTAAAAATCTGACTTTAAACAGTGATTTTTTTTTTTACCAAAACATACATGTTTCTTTTTCTCAATCAATACCACAAAAAAATGAACAAAATTAAAGCCTACCCTATAACATTATTAGAAATCATGCTACACCAGGTTCAGTGATGCTAAATACACTTGAAACTTAGACTAACAATAGTGTAAATTTATATACGTATGAATGACTTAGTTATTGTCAAGTCATGTAGAAAAGTTAAAAAAAGAATCTGCTAGTCTTTGGCTACTTCTTCTAAGATGCTTGTATAATGAATGGTTACAACTGGGGCTTACAATTGACTTGGTGCTGGTTATAAATATTCTTCTGCCATGTTGTCATGTACATTGCAAATGTGCAGTTCTGTGTTGTTGCTGTTTTTCTTTGACGTCTATGCTCAAAATAAGAATGAGCTGAAAAGTAGAAAACAGACACTGATGATCCAAAGGGCTGCAGGAATGGCTGGCTAACAAAAGGTTTGTAACGACAGGATAAGTGGGGGAGGGGTGGGGGATATGCTACTTAAATCCCTCGATGAATGGATTGAAGCAATGGCTATTTCCATAAAGTGATGGATTTTGCTCCAAGCATGTTTTGTTCCCACAAATCCCGAGCCAGCCTATAGATAGCTTGAAAAAAAAAAAAAAAGAAGGAGAAGATTTAGGTATTATACAACAAAGTCCTGCGAGAAAATCTAATGGCAAGCAACAGATGAGCATCACACAGCATGTCAATGACAGCTTTAACTCAACGACTGATTACCTGACAAAATTATACGTTCTCAGACAAAGAACAGAGCAAGCATACAATTAAATGCATGATTAACTCTGCGGCACATGGCTCAGTTGGCAAGACTGACTGAAATGATGGTTCGTATGTAAATGGAACAAAATTGCTTTTTAATTTACTCGTCTTTCTTTCATTTTTATTCTTTACATTTTCAAAGACTGCACATTTAAAACGATAATTACAACATTGATTATTCATTTTATTTACAGAAAAATTGTCTGTCAGCATTCAATTGAATCTCATTAGTCTGTTTGTAGTTTTTCACTTAGGAAAAAATGGACCAGGTGGGGATAATGATTCATTATGTTCATTAGTAGGCAGCACAGAGACTGAATGCATGTGCTGTTTGTGTGATAAATTGCAAATGATAAGTTCAAGGTTTGTGAGAGACGCTGGTAATGGGTGACTTTTACTTGCATATTTTCTATATTTTTATTTCACTAACCAAAAAGAGCTAAAATAAAAAATATATACTTTTCTTTACCATTTTTTTTTCTTATAGCCTTCAGAGTATTTGCCTGTAGTTTGATGGGAGTTTTTTTTCCCACACAGAAGCTGTGGAAGCGAAACTTGTCCAGACAGAACCTACTGGAGAAGAGTCCTAAATATAGAAATGTGTGGGACTGTTTTCTATATCTGACTCAGGCTTGATTTCTGACCATAAATATATACTTTTGAATAAGACTTTCCACTGAAAGTTGCCTTACAAGACTGAAACATACAACAATATATTTTGGGTATAAAAGCATTCAAATAATTCAAATAAAATAATGAAAATCATTGAAAGGGCAAAACAAGGTGGTCTAATTTGTAGGGTTTTAAAAAAATCATTTGGGGAAAAGTGCCTCTTTTACTTTAATTTATTATGTCATAATGTTATTCTTTTTTTTTTTTGAGTTTTTGAAATGACAAACATTGCACATAGGTCTCTGGAAAGATAACATTGTTTTTGAACATTAGATCAGATATTCTGATCTAATGTTTGATCTACCAAATATTTTTTTTACTCTTGTTAAAGTAATTTTGTTAATGGCTACTTCTTACGTTTACTTGAGTAAAACATGTTGAAGTAGTGCTACTTTTACTCTTATTCTGCACCTCTGCCAAGAAAGGATTCCTAAATTATTTAAATATAATCATTAGTTGAAAAAAATAAATAAAAATGTAATTTATTTCATACTGGCTCGACTTACTAAATCAATATAATCAACATTCAGACACAAGGCAAAGTATACCTGAAAGTCTTCGACACGTACAGAACACATGAACGATGCATATTAAAAACTGTAAGTTATTTTTAGCATCTGTGTGTGACAATGACCTGTTGACAGCGATAAGCCTCCACTGAAATTGATGACATGAGGATTTTTATTTTTTATTTTTTTATCATTTCATGTATGTGTGCGGGTGCAGGCATACATCAACTGAAAAACAGGAAGCCTTGCGTTTAACCTTTCACATTACCCTCTGCCTTCCTTACTTTACCACTTTAGAATAAACATAAACGGTTTATTTCTTTGTAAAATATGAAACGGCGCTTTTCATGGCTGAAAAACAAACAAAAACAGCACAGTAGTAAAATATAGTAACAGTTTTTACAGAATGAATCGGACTTTACTAGTGTAAACATACAAAAATACATTTTGTATATTTGAAGTATATTATATATGAAGTTGGTGACAGACGGTGACTTTTCATAAATCTTGTTATTTGCCTTCCATTAATAAATCTAATAAAAAATATCAATAGATTAAGATTTAATGTTCTCAGAATGACAACTGAACTGTTGGATGACCTGAAACTGTCGGCCATGTATATGTGTTTATGTCTGAAAGGTGGTGTGGCTGAAAGGCATGGAGATTTTTCTCAGTTCATGTGACTTATTGCCTAATAAGCAATTTTACACAATGCAACTCACAGGTTCCCAATGTGCCTAATGCTGGGTGGGAAAGCAGGTAGTTATAAAAAGTATTGGTCCTTTCCAAGGGCAATGTGGCAGAATGTGGCCACATTCTAGCCCTTACCACCCTGTTGGGTCTGGTGTAGTGTTATTTTAGAGGTGGCGGACCACATTAGACGAAGTGCTTTGTTCCAGAAGCCAACATTAGGCTCAGACCTGTTGAAAATTATCCCCTCTGCTGCAGAGGCTGAGGTCTTCTTAGAGGAGCTTTGACACAAACGGCTAGTCTCTCTGTCTGACCCCGTCACTCCAGTTTCTCAGCTGGTCCACTCACTCCTGAGTCATCCTGTTTCCTCACACCAAGTTCTGTGGCCACCAAAAAAAAAAAAGAAAAAAATCTGATGTGGTGGGGATTCGGTCTGTCCTACTGCATCATCTGACCGCACAGGGAACTGGAAGAGCGAAGCATTGAAAGTGTGTTCACAAACATTCTGGCATTACATTTTTTGCAAAAAGCTAAATTTTCTTCACTGTATATCGTATTGTCACCATAGTTATGAGTCAATGTTAGCCTGAAATAGAGAAAAACATGGTATATTTTTACTACTATAAATAATTAAGGATTAAACACGTAACATGTAAAAAGCCATGATGTTCATGACATCAGCATTTTCAAGTTTTATTTTAGTATCTCATATCAAACAAAACCCTGAAGCTTAAATTTAAAACATATAAAGAATGGTTTAAAATTTTTTGTGTAGTTTGCATATTTTCCGCGTTAAAGTTTCCACAATGTGCTGCAGCTTCCTTACACATCATGCATGTTGGGTTGACTGATGAAGCTAATGATGTGCATGCAAATTTAAAGTTTTTCAGAGATTTGTAGTTATTTTGTTATTGAACCAGGTTAAGAGTGCCTTTGATGTCGGGCTTATTTCCAATCATTTCGCATAATTACAGAAAGATTTTGAATAATTTAAATCTCAGAAGTTAAAATTTTTAGAAGGTAAATAAATAAATAAAATTGACATAGAAATAAAGTCTGAGAGTCTCAAACTTCTTCCATTCTTTATTCCCATCTTTCCATAATTAGAGTTATAAAAGAATGTAATTAGTAGCACGAAGGAAACATTAACAGTCAAAAATAAAAAATTGAAATTGACCAGAATCTAAAAACCACTGAGTTAAATCAGATTATTCTGTTTTTTTTTTTCTTTTTCTTTTTTTTTTTTTTTAACCACCATTGCATGAAAACAATGACATGGTCAAACTATGGTATTTTCACTCAAGGCCATTAAACCACAAGCCTCAAACTTGCCGTTGCAAATTAACATAAAATCCTTTAAAAGACAAGTTTCACTCATGTGGTATTTCAGATTTGTTGTCATTTTGATTGTACCATTTGTATATTAAGGTTTTGAATAGAACACAAATATACATTCTGTTACATGATTAATTGAAAGAAAAAAGTCTTCTAGTGGATCAGGATATTTTTGTAATTATACAGATGGCCGTGCTCTCAGGTTTGTGAGGTCAGGGATGTTACTGCTGATGGTCCAGACTGAAAACTGTCTGCCTCAGATGAAGCATGTTGTTCTTGTTTACCAAACCAAACTTTTGTAATTGAATATTCTAAATGCTTAAAAAAGTTATTTGTCATAATTTTACTAAATTTTTTGCAGTTACACATTAATGTAACATAATGTGGAAGTTGCAGCTGTATATAGAGGAGTGTGGAAATGACCCTTACCTCTTGGTTACCTCTGCACTTAGGATTTCTCCTTGGAAAATATTATAAATATATGGCACTTATATATGGCAAAGCCATAATCCATAATATGTGGTACTCTAATAAACATGTCTTTATACTGCCACAATCTCAATCTCAGTATTATTTGGTATTTCGGTAATCCTAATCTTGATTGTCTGTCATCCAACATTCTTACATTATTTGTTTAGAAACTGCATTTAATTGCTAGACTCTTAAAGTATTTAAAAATATTTATTAAACATGCAGAGCATTTCTGGGCAACCTTCTTTATTTCATTTTCATACAATTTAAACACTAAGACAGCTTTGCAGAAACTCCTGTTTATTTTTATGTTGTTGTTTTCTCAACAGCTCAGTCGGATATTAAATCCCTCATAAAATGCTGATATGTGCTGTGTGTACCGTGGACTTTAAAGAATATTCAAGAGCATGAAAAAGTATTTTGACATAAATATGAATGTGCGAGCCAGCCATAAGCTGTAATAAGATCAAAGTCATGCTAAGTGGATCTTCAAGCTTTATTTCTGCGTTTTATCCAACAATGTGCCTGCTGAAGCAGAAAATTATTCCGCCGCTTAAAAGCAATGTAAGTCACTCTCGAATAAACAGTATTCATTCGGGTCCTCGTGCTCTTACAATTAAACTCCAACAACTGACTGAGCAGATAAAAACTACAGAGAAATGGAGCCAAAATAAAATGAGTAATGATGGCAATAAACGCAGCAGACCCAGAATTTCTGCATGTGGAGTTAACGCCGCTCTTCACTGGTTTTAAGCAGCAAGTGGGAAACATTTCCTTGTGCATTTCTAATTCAAATCAAATCAGATCTTACCATGCAAACAGCCCAATGGAGTACCCAGAGCTCCCTGTAGTCCCTTTAACCTCTTTGTAAAGCTGTCATTATATAGTAACTGCACAGGCTTGTGAGTTTCCAAAGCCACACTTCACATTTTACGGTTATATTTCACTGTGGAGTCAGCTTTATTTCAAATTACAACCCGAAATGACTTTTATTAAAACACACAATAGCTGGTAAGGAGGAGATGGATTCTCACATTTAAAGTGTTTAGAGACACTACTGACCATTTTGCTGATGAGGATTGTTGGAAGGCCTTTTGTGACAATAATTTGTCTTGCATCAAACACAAAACTGTGAGATGTTGGGGGATTTTATTTTCTGCTTTAATAAAGTAAAAAAGGAGGTGAAATTTAAAGAAATCCATGTTTAACAAAATGTCATTAAGCTGAAAGTGCCTGGATAGAAAACATTTTGCTGAAAATAAATGGCTTATTTCTTCAGTTTTGAAAATTATTTTTTCCATTTTGTATTTATCAATGTGTAGTCTGGAAAAAACCCAGTTCAATTTAGAAATGTCTGTCTTTCAGTGATAGATAATCAGGTAATCTATTATTTTTATAGTAAATTATAAAACTCTTTGCATCTTAGACCTGGAATAAGCTCAGTTTTATGATCTACCTTCTGCATCAGTTGAAAGTTGTAGTTTTGTTCCTCTCAGAGAGAAAACTGCTTCATGATGTCACCTCCTTACAAACTAAACTTCATCTGGACCATAAGAGCACAGTGTTAAGTCTTAAATAGTGCAATTGTTAATCCTAAAGAAAGAAGAAAAGATTTTGACAAACTGGATAAATGCTAATCAGGGGAAATTTATTTTGAATTCCATATAAATCAATTAGCTCTGGATTATTGATAAGTAGTCTTTTAATTGCCCAGTGTTTATGTTGTGCGAAGAGAACTGTTGCTTTAAGCTTTTCAGGAATGCACATCCATTCCTTTCACTTGCTGTTGCTGAACGCTGTTCTGCACCATGATGAATGTGAGGTCAAAAAGATAACTTGAAGCTACTGAAGTGCACCTTATTAGCCCCCCGTTAGGACAGCAGAGTATGTACTGGTGACGCCAAAGGGCATCTTGTTTTGGACTTTGGCCAGATTTCATGAGGTTCAAGGACCACATTGCATTCCACTACTTAAAGTTTCACTAATATCTTTTGAAAAACTGCAAGTTCTGGCCGAATGCATTATTTACACTAGAGCAATGCTGCAGCAGAAGTAGTTTTGCATGCATTCATAAATAATAAAAGCAAAGCACAACGCATGGGAACGGGGTAAAAGCAAGGTTTTTGAGAGGTTTGGATCCTCAGCATAAAAGAAAACAAGGCTGTTTAATCTGGGTACAGTTGAAACACTTAGAGTGTAACAAAAGGAGAACTAAACTGCAAGCGGATAAACAGCAAGAGCAAGCAGGCATCAAAACTAAAGTAAATTTAGCATCTCATGGGCTCACGGTCACTGAACTAAACTGATGTAATCATCGTCTGGGAATAAGAAGAAAGCAGAGAGAAGGATGTGGTTCAGATGAATATTTCATAAACAATAAGGTACAAAGAGAGGCTTTCACCGACACTTATGACAGCTAAGCTGAATGCACAGAGACAAGTTTTATTACTCGTTTTCTTTAAAGCTGTCACTTAACTAATTCTTGGTCTCAGCTGCCATTGAGGGTTCCACTCAGGCTTTGTGGCCAGTGCCATGAAAATTAACAAACCCTTCAAATTGGATTAGACGTCAGCCTAGACCCCTCACCAATCTAGCGAGGATTTGCAGGGTGTTTGGATTCATCTTTCATGAGAGAGCAGTTAATAAAAGTTGTTCCACCCAATAGCCCCTAGAGAGCAGTGGCAGTAATTGGATGTCTAAGCGAGTACTCTGACATGTTTGGACAAGCTAATTCTCGGAGCAATTTAGAACTTAAGTTTTACTCCATGCAAAGCTCAGTCACTGACTTCTTACAGTCACAAACATTTGCTGCTTTCAGAGTTACTTGTTCTCCGTTTGGTGAAGGTTGTCCTTTTTCCAAGTGGATCCGACAAATGAACAGATGAACAGCATAGCTTGGTAAACAAAGTCAAATCCTCTGTCAGAGATTACGTACAATTTGATTTTACACTTGGTTTATTTTTTTTTCTACCACAGTCCCTGTAAGGTTTCTCTCCCAGTTCAAGTTTGAGAGAAAGACACCATCTCTGTTTTTTAGACCAAACAGAAAATCTTTTTAGAGAAAAGCCATTGAAATGGAGCAGACCCTGGTGAACCAGAACCAAGCCTTTAGTTATACTGCTATTTGTGTTGCTGAGGGCTGTAATTTACCTGTCCTCATTTCCCTGTATTGTAACTCTGCACAGTATATGTCAACTCCATTCTACAGTGTCATTAAAATATGAATATAAAATACTATTTTTTCAAACTGTACAATAGCAATAAAAGATGCACATAATCACCAACAGAGGGCATTTTGATCTAGTTCAACACTGGTCAATTAGGACTAACTCTCTTTACATATAAAATAATGATAATTGAGTTCTGATTATTAATTTCAAAGAGAAAAAGGAAAACTTTCAAATTAAAAAGTTTTTTTTTTTTTCCTGCTATACGTGGGAAAATAATCAAGTCTATTTTTTATATTTACCCAATCAGGATGACATTAAACTTTCTTATTTATTTATTTATTTATTTATTTATTTATTTATTTATTCATTCATGCAACCAATTTTAACCTTCCCATTGTTCAAATTTTAAGTGTGCATGTCTTAAAAAATACTGTTACTTGATTGAAATATTTAGGTCAAGTTGTAGACATGGTCCTGTGATTATGTACATTCAACGTTAGGGAGAGCTGCTATTTTAAAATGCACAAAGCACTTAGTATATAAGCAGTATTTTCATTACAATCAAAAGAATATTTTTTTTCCACAGTCCTGCAAAATAAAACATTAGAGCTGCCAATGTTAGTTAACTTTTTACCAGAAAAACAACCATCCTTCTGAAATCTAAAATTAAATGGAAATTTAAATTATGCTTGAATCTGTTTGTGTTTGCAAATGGTAATGTTTCACAGATAATAACAGATCATTTCTACACTTTTTTAATTATAAGTAAAAAACATTTCTTTTTTTATGTTGGGTTACAATCCTTTCAGTTGCAACACCATCACTGCAACTAAAAGGATGTAGAGAACTGTATTAACAAACTGTGAAGTTTCCTTCCATGGTGGTAGACACCGTCAGTCTGGACTGCACTGCCTTGGCAGGATGCTACATATTCTGAGAGAATGGGTGGTGAAACAGAAGAGAGCTAAAAAAAAATCCCTTCTTAAACTGGAGCCAGTTTAATTCATGACAGCTTTGCTTTATTTTCTTTTCAAGGAGTCCTTAAAATATTTTTTTGTGCTCCTCCCCTGTGCTTATCCAGCAGGGAGTTTTGTTTGTATTTTCCAGTTACACTTTGTCCTGGTTTATGCAGGCTAATTTTAGCATAAATGAGACTACATACTTACAAAAACAAAGACTGGGAGGAAAATGTCATTTCGTTATTGCATGTGAAGTCAGTTAAGTTATGGTGCTTTATCACTTCAGAGTTCTGAATGGAAACATTTGTCCTCAATTAGATTTAAACCTCATATATAAATTGCTTTGTACTGACTGGATGTAAAAGTATTATATGAAGCTTTATTCATGATATGGAAAATAATAAAACTTAACGATCTAATAAAAGTTACTACTTAGGTTGCACCCTGAATACCGATGTTTTCGTTTAGGGTGGAAGCCTGGCTGTGCAAACCACAACAGAATAAATACATATATCCTCCCAGAATGCAACTTGGTTGAGTAGATATGTCACTGATTCGTGACATTCATTATTTCAAAGTGCGGTTTACATTCTTTATGTCATCAGTGATGACACTCAATTATTTATTTACTAATAAAAATTGTCTAGCGATAAAAAAAAGAAAATTCTGGAACTTCCTAGTTAATGAAAATGTATTTCTATTTTAATCTACCTCCTCTGAAATGTTTTGTACCCTGTGGGTTTGTGGCTTATCAATGAGGTCATTAAAACTGCAGAAACACGGCTATGTTCATCTTAGAGAGCACTGCTTACAAACCCCTTCTGCAGATGGTGGATGTCTACTCTGAAATTAGACAGTGTGAGTGAAGCCGTTAGCTGCTTTTAATTCCCAAAGGTCCGTGTGTGACCTTGCTCACTATTCAGCATCTTGTTGCTGGAGTCTTCTTTGTTAGTCACAGATTTGTGGAAACAGTCGGTGTTCTTTTAAAATGTTTTGTACTCCTACACAGTCTCTCTTACTGTGGCTCCAGTGGTTTCACAGCTCTTCACATAAAATTAGACAAGCTTTGAAAAAACTGTTGTAAACATATTTGAGAAGATCAAACTTTGATGGATTGTTATTTCTTTCTGTTGGTTCCAGTGCTAATCTGAGAAACCTGAACATGCTTTTTTTTTTCTTCTCTCAAAAATACTAAATATTTTCACTTCGCTCCGTAGAATCTGGTCATTTGTTGGAAGGATTCAAAACCTCAGGCTTCTAGTTGGAGGTGCAATTTTGTATTTCTTTCCCCAGAAAGTAGAAGTGCAGATAATGACTGCGGTGAGAAAAATACAAAACCAAAAATCTGTGGAAAATAACTCACAGTCTTCAGAGTAATAATATTGAACTTATAATAAAATTTAGAAGAAAGCACTAGGGCCCTGGCTGTGGAGTTCTAGCATTTTGTGCCTTTTGATGTACAAACTGCACAATCCTCATGAGGAAGCTCCTTCTCCTGGCTTATACTATTAATTGGTTTTCAATCAGAACAACAAGTTATAAATAATCCAAAGAATGCATAATATTTACCAGGACCCATATCTATTAGCATAACCATGACATAATCAAATTGTCTGGTTGCATACCCTTGCTTTTCTGCTCTTCTTAAAAACTGTGTGACAAACACAAACACCTGACCCCAGGCAATGCATTAGAAATGGAGCATCCCACAATCAGCCTCTCCATATAAGGCTTTGGAAGCCTCCTGCTACGGCTCACAGAGTGAAAACACATGAAGGGTAAGATGCAAATATCTGGTCATTTTTCCGATGATAATCAAGTAACAAATATGAGATTAAAAGTCATTACATTCACAATAGAGTGCAATTATGAAATAGTGTTGACCCAACAGCACAACTTTATAATCCAACCAGATAAGCTAAATTGTGCAATCATTGGTTGGTTGTTTGTCCACAAGCTTGCAAATTGCTCAGTTGACTGCAGGGGGTTACTCTGTGACAAATATGTGAAATGCATCTTTGATTTTTTTTTCTCCACTTCTCTTTCTATTGTTTCTCTTTTATATTTTTTTAGAAAACATCTTTCAAGATTCGTCATGGATTCACAGATGTTCAGCTTGCACTGAATTTTCCAGCTTTGCAGTTTGTTCACCTCATACAGGCCTCTTTTTCTAAACTATAGATTTAAATGTGAGGGTAGTTTGACAATGATTGCCTGACTCAACACTTTGTGAATTAATTATCACCGTTAAAACAATGTTGCAACATCTTAAGAATTCTGCAAATCCCATGCTGCTATTTAGGATTCACTGTTAACATTTTAGTGTTGTCAAGCAAATAGAGCATTTCTTAAAATATGTTCTTCTATTACCTTTCACCTGTATCTTACTTTGGCTTATAAGTTTGATATTTCTTATTAAATCTAATGGGAAAGAAGTCAGTTTATTTATTTTTTTACTTTTGTTTGTTTGTGATGGATCCAGAATCATCAACTTGCAGAGTATAAAAATAAGTGTATGTTGCTTACTAATTATATAATTCCAGCATTTCTTTTCTGGTTTTGCTTCTTTTTAGTCACATCTTCTTATTTTGCATCATCCATTTTATGCAGCTTCAGGGTCAATTTGTTTTCAGTCCATGTAAATTTCCCCTGAAGAGCATAAATGCTGTGCAGACCTTCTGTTCTCCACTGTGAGAGAAACTGCTCTAAGCTTACATTACAAAGAGGGAATTGATTAGTTCATCAATGCGAGATGTTTTTAATTACAGTGTCAAATGATCTGTTAATGGACAAAGTGAAATCTGTTGCATCGTTCTATATATAAGCGAGTGTTCTGCGCCTGAGCCAACAATCCTTGGTCTCCTGTGACCGAGGTCATACCGGATTACTGATATACGAAACTGTGTTCAGAGGCGTAAGCAACAGTTAATTAGCTGTTCTCTGCTCCCTTATCACCATTTCAGTCTAATCCTACAGCCTGGACACCATTTGATACCATTTCACTGTAATGCCCTTTCACACAAACACAAAAGTATGGAAAAACAAACATCTAAAAGATGCACAAGACCCACTGTATGTTTGATTTTGGCAGCTTGGTAAGCCAATACTAAAGTCTAAAGGTGCTAAGAAAGTGAAATATGCATGACCTTGATTATGAGGAGAAATAAATGTGTGGCATAGTTGCCAATCCTGCAAGGCAAGCTCAGAGCCCCGTGGCTGAAAACTGCTTTCAATGCTTTTGACCTGAAACGATAGCACAGCACATATTATAATGGCATTCTACCTAATGTCAGGCGAAGGCTGATATGTGCTGTGTTATCGGTTCCCCGAGACTCTTTGAATTCTTCTCTATGGCTTTTGTATTTTATTCTCTAAATGAAAAATTAATCTCCAGATCAAGAACAGAGGCTTCTTGACAACATGTCAGGCGTCTTCCTAATCTTTTTTATTATTCCTCGTTCGATTTTATTCCTTACCTTCTTCATTTATTTTTTAAATCCTACCTTTTCTATTTCTTTATTGTGTTTTGTTTTTTTGAAGGTGGCAGCTGGGACGAGGAAGATGTGGCATTTAAAATAAGAAAGATTTATGGCTGTTTTCTGACCCAGAAATGTGAGAAATCATTGCAGCTTTGATTTTTTTCCCCCTCTTAGGACTGAGAGGTTCTGTTCCATAAATTATTTTCATGTGATCACTGGTACGTAAAGCAGCCTTTCTGCTTTTCAAGAGTTGCTGTCATGAAATATGCTCCCAGACTGATGAGAATATGCATAAGCAATACATACGCTGGCTTGGGGGTGTCGCATACCCCTGATTTATTGTTTTGTCAATGTTTTTGTTGTCATATTTGATTATGCTTTGGAATACAAACAAGGTGAACAGTTCAGACTCTTTTAATTTGGGATATAGCTACAGAACATCTAATATGTCAAAGCTTTTTTTTTTTCTTTTTTTCTTTTCTTTTTTAAAATAAAATTAGCACCTGCTGTAGCCTACATGTAGCTCAGCATTTCCAACACAAACGTGGTCTGGTGCCAGTTAGTGCTGAAAATGCTGCACTGGGACATCGAAATTGAAAGGAACATCTTAAGCATGACTAAAGGAATGTTCAGAAAATAATATTTTGAGAACAATTGTGCATGTCTTTCTCTTTGGTTTAATCTGAATCATTCACATGTGCATCCATCATGAAAACAGTCATGACAAAAGGAGACAGTCATGAAACACACACACACACACACACACACACACACCCCCACACACATATATATAAGCTGCATTGCTTTCTCGTTTTTAATGTGTGTGTGAAGTAGATTACTTTTATATAATTTTAAAAATATACATCTCATTTAAAAGGACTGGGCACAAGTTAAAATCTCCAGATTCTAATTTTAGAAATCAGATTCATTTTTTTTAAACAAAAATTAGTTCAGATGTAGGTAAATGTGTGAATAAAGTTTACAAAACTGCTTACAAAATACTTATGTTATTATACATGCTTTTTTCAAAATACTTTCCAAAACACTAAGGAAGCTCCCATCACTCTTAAATCATTTGCGATGCAGCCTGTTTGGTACCTGACTGATCAAATGAACTGACAGGAATGAACAATTTCAAAGCCACATCAGATAAATACACCGTGACTTGGTAATGATGCTGCCAATGAACTGCTTAATTACCACCATCTGGATTATAGTTCATTAAGTTACGCTTGATCAAAGATTCAATTTTAGATTTTTGCATATACTACATACATATATACAATCTTGTTAAACAAATTAGAATATGTATTTCACCAAGAGGCTTGAAATAAACATGTAAGCAGGTAACAGCCGATATTTCTGTCGATATATCTATATGTCGACAAAGATGGGACTCTCATTTTGTGGCAGTGGTTTTCTGCAAAAATAAATTCACCCAGCCAGGCAATTGTTTTATTTATGGACAATGCGCAATTATTTTGCCAACCCTTACAGTTAGTGGATAGCTTTGAAAGATTGTCTGTCTTTTCAGGGTGACAGCTACTCCTGACGACAAACGTCTTTCCTCACATTCGAGAGTTATTTTCCTCCTTTGATTCTCATTGTCAGTTCAAGCTGAAGCTGAAGCTGAAGCGCCAGCAACGGCAAAAGAGGAAACTCGGTCAACCAACATGAAAATCTGTCAGTGTGACAGACTTTCCTTTTTCCCCATCCATGTTCTGACCTGAAAAGTGACATCGCTCAGCGGTGGTGCAAGTCATGATCCACTAACATCTACTCATCGAAATGTTACCTCACACAGCACAGCTACACAAATAACACTTGAATCGTACTCACTACACCTTCTACCCTCTAAAATCATAGCTAACACACTTTTCCACTTGGTTTTCCTCATATCTGGATGGTCCTATGGGGGTGAGCTATGCATAATATATGTCTGAAGAAGATAATGCTAAGAGAGGTGAGAAAACCAGCCATTAAAAAAACAAAAATCAGGAGTATGCTCAGTTGTAGATGTGAGCACAACTCTCTCTGATTTCTTTGACTGTCTCTGTCTTCCTGTGTGGCCTTCAGTGGTGGCGGCAGAGTGTTACCAATCTATGCGCACTCTTCTATGTAAGCTGACGGATTAAACAGCGCTCGGGGACACCGACTGTTTCATGCATTAGAAAAAGGCCTTATTGCCCCAGCAGATGGGTTTTAGAGAAGAAGTGTTAATCAATCCCTTTTGCACCATGTTTACAGAGAAAATGTTACAGCTGAGAGAAGAGGACAAACAGAGGGGGGTATTAGGGCAAAATTAAATAAACTATCACATCCTCTAATTGATTTATGTGCTGTTGTGTCTGGCTTTTCATTGATCGCATTGTTTTGGAGGAAACGCAGACCTTTCTCGGTGTATCCGGCGTGCTAGCTTGTATATCGTCACGTTGAACAGTATATATGGTGTGGATTTAACTTCCTGAGCTGGGTATAGCATCTGGTCCTGCATTTCACCGATGCCCTGCAGCTGATTTCCAGCAGTGTGCAGTAACAGCAGCTGTGGTCATTAGGTTACCAGTGACAGGTAGCCCCTGGGTCAGTGCAGAGTTGTTCACATGCCAGAAAAAAGATTATTATCACACCGATGTACAACATCAGTGATTTTGTTTGTTAGTCATTTTTTTAAAACTGGATATCTGAAAATAAAAATGTGGATAAAATGGTAGAGCCACTAGGAGGCATAATTATTAAAGCACATTCTCATAGGTTCTATTTTTTTAATTTACATTTGAGATTATATTTTAAACTATCTAGAAGAGCTTCTTCTATTGTGTCTGTATCTGGAAATGATTTGTGAGACAGAGTGACTCTAATGATGCACAGACTGAATGATTAATCCATACCCAGCTCTAAAACCAGATTTTTTTTTTACCAAAGTGATTAAAAGATTAGCACATAATTTTGGGGGATATTAGATTTTTCTTTTGTGATAAAATGACTAACTTTAATATGCTAACGCCTTTGATTAATGCAGAATTTCTTTAAATGCTTCTCCTAAAGAGTCGAATGTTTGATTTATTTTGAAATGGACAGCTTTAATATTTCTCTGGATGTTTTCTGTTTGTTTTTTATCTTACCATGAGAAGAGTTGAAAGCAGGGTTAGGTAATGAAACGATATCTGAGGCTTTGAGCGTTTCACGGAGCCCAGTTCAATTATCTGGAATTTGAAGTCGGGCAGGGCTGGAAACCTATTAGACAATATAACATGCAGTAAGTTAATTCTGTAAACAGAAGCTACAAAGATAAGCTGTTTCAAAGGAGAACATTAAATTTGTTCCAGTGAGTTGATTCCTTTTATACCCTGCATGCAGAGGTCCCCCAGATACCCTCATTAAACATCATTTTCAGGCTTCAATATACTAGATCTTGGATCACAGTCACTCATCTATTTTCACAAAGCTGATAGCTCATCACTTTCATCCAAGCTTTGTTAATGTGTTATATAGTTTACAATCCAGTTTTCGCATTTTCAGGAATCTCCTTTGACCTCTGAAAAAAATTATTTTTCTAACAGAATGAGAAATAGGATCTCGTGGCCTGTTTCTTTAAATGTAGGTTTGACTTTCTGCACATTTTTAGCTTGTGGTTTTTTTTAATCTGTTGTAAAGTCAACACTTCATGACTCAGTGAAGGAAAGTCAGTGAACTGAAAAGTTAATAGAGGTTTATTTCATGTGTTTCCTTATCTGGTAGATGATTGATGTTCTTTCAAAAAGTGGGGTCTGAATCAAAGCTGAGGATGAAGCATTTTTTTATTGCATTTAAGTGATAGTTTTCTAAAAAAAAATAATAATAATAATAATAATAAAAAATAAAAAAGAATGCCTTTGACTATTTTACTGCATCTTACATTGTGGGGTAAATGTAAGATGCAGTAGGGTTAGGGTTAGGGGTTAGTAAAACTTGTTGACTTTCAAATCTAGTGGACAAAAAAGAAATTGACATTGTTATTAACCGCCTGAAGGAACTGACCAATGTTCTGTTGTATATCTGCTGCTTTATACGCAGAGCTTCCATGGCCTGTGACTGTGCATGTTAATACTTTATCCCAGCCTGTATCCTAAGTGGATTGCAAAGATTTGCATATAATAATCTCGAAGGCTCAAGTCACACACACACACACACACACACACACACACGCACACGCACACACACTCTCACTGCTAACACGTTAGAACATAAGTTGAGGTCTAAGAGCACACTGACACATTTGTTGAAGTCTTACTGTAGATTTATTTTTCTGTCTTTGAAAGCAACTGTTTTTTCACCTTGTTGTGCAAATTCTTACAGCGTGAGAAACTAACTCAAAAAAGTGAGTTGGTGTGACCAGCTGCCTGTCTCCTGGTGTGAGATACAGACTGAGATACCTGAAAAGCATTCAGACAAGTTCCTCACTGCTGACTCCAGTGTTTCCCTCCTTCTCATTGGCTTTCTTGTCCTCTCTGTTTTCTATTCTCTTTTTTTACCTCCTTTCTACCCAGAAACTGCCTTTTTACATACCTGTGCCTACAGTATCACCTTCCAGATGGAAACTGTGTGGTGCAGCTTGTGAAAATAAGCCTCTTTTCTTCTGTACTGTTTGGCAGAAAAGGGACAGATAAGGAAAAGAGGGACCTGCTGTGAGGATGTTTTTTTTTTATTTGGAAAGAGGAAAAGCACACTGAGAGAATTAGCATGGATCAAGTGAATAATCTGCCTGCGTGAATATAAAATATGCACATAAGATCCCTTTTCTCTAATGTAAGAAAAGTACAAAGAGTGCATATTTGCTCCCTCTGAGGACTAAAATATTCCAGATACGTGCTTTTTTAAAATGTGCATGTCTTGGCTTGTGTTTTCCATTTTTTATGTTTTTCATTAGATTTCACATTCAGCCCTTCTCTACCTTGTGTTTTACTCTCCTCTTCAGTTCAAATGTAAAACAACACAGAATTGCTTCCTCTCCAATAAGGCTTTGCAGATAAACAATCTGCACTTCTGCAAGAACATCATCTGAATAATAAAGCTGCACTTCACATGACCCAAAACACATTTGTATGTAGAAGCAAACTAACAGCGGATGCAGGTCAAAGTGATGCAGAGTTAGAAATAACAGAGAGGGGAGAGAAAATGTGATTTATAGTTCTACCTAAGCTATTAAGTTATTTAACAGTGCTGTAAAAAAAAAAACACTTAACTGCATGTGTCTGAAGCTAACTGGGTTTCAGCTTGATCAAAAACAATCTGTTAGAAACTTAAATTATTATTATTATTGTTATTATTATTATTATTATTATTATTATTATTATTTCACATAAGTAACTTGTTGCATGTAATTGCATGTCTTTAGCACAGAAGACTGTGAAGTGAGGAGGATTTAAACATAAGGTCAATGTGAGAGGCCACTGAAGAAGGAATATTTTTTCTACTGAGGATTCTGAGCAATTTATTCAGACTGCCACCTATATATGTTGAATTATGAAGTTGAGAGTACTTTAAATATAACAAAGTCAACAGAGATGCTGAAGAAATGATATAAAACTTGTCAGGTTTATCCGTTAAAGCTGTCAGTTAAATTAATTGAATTTTACAATATATGCTGTCATATATAATATATTGAGTCAAAGTAGCATGTATAAGACAGACCTTATTTTAAGTTTATTTATACAAGCGTATGTTCATAATAATTTTCACATTGAAAAGATGGAAACATCTTAGAGCCACTTCTTCTGTTTCTTGCTGAGGTAAGAATGTTGCTGATCCATGGTCCAGAATCTAGATTTTCAGGTCAGGGCTTTGCAAAAAAAATACAAAAAAAACTCACTCATCATTGTTAAACATTTAAAAGGAACTGAAATACAAGGCTATAGTTAACATCCAGCCCAGATTCTAACCCAGGACTTTTTCAGAACAAGGTAACAGAGCCAACAACCATCCGACTGAGCAGGACAGTTTTATTACGCAGATTTTAAGTAAAAGACTACAATCAATTTTGTATTTTGTAATATAATCAGCTATTATTTAGTTACTCATAGATCCTGTCTGCTCATTCTTCATTATCTTCACATTTTTTGCATGTCACAATCATCACAAGTTATTGATATGGAATGAAGGGTTACAGTCAACTCTCTGCTGTTTTGCTTCTAATTCATGTTAGAAATCAGAGAGCCAAAACAAACATGATACAAAAGAGCTTAACAGAATTATGGGAATAAAATATTACAAAGTGAAGATTTCAGCCACACAGTTCAAGGTGCAAGCAGAGCAACTCCATCTGATAATACACCAGCATCAGCCTAATCTGACCAATTCTCTGATCAGCAAAATCAGAATTACAAGCAAAATTGTTGCTGAAACACAAATAATACATTGGAATTGCATCATTTCTTTGCTGTTAGATGTCTGAGAAAAATTAATTTAGCTTGCAGGAAAGGACTCAGAAGTCAAAGCAGGTTTAAAAAATAAAAATAAAAAGCACAGTGGAAAAAGTAGATGACAGAGCTGAATTTGATGAAGTAAGAAATTGCATTCTGACAAATGCATGTGGCAGATAAAACCACTGAGTTGCCCCCAAAGAAATTAAAGTTTTCTTTGAGTTCATCCAGAACTTGGTTATCAATTTCTCATGGTTTCTCTAATATTTCAGTTAATACATCTTTGAACCTGTAATCATGTTGTAGTTGAATGGATGGATAAATGGATGGTATAGTAGTTAAGTCAGTAGTTAAAGTTGAAAATTTGCTGATAAAATGGATAAATATATAAAAATCCTTCTGTGTGCAGGCATAAGTCGTACCTCTATGATCCCACTGTCTTCATGTTCTAATAACAAACATAGCCCCCATGATCTCACCACTTGACAGACAAAATGATCCATAAAGGTGAACTTATGGATTTTTGAGAATCACAAAACTGTGATCTGAAAGGGGAATAAGAAATGCTTCAGCAATTCCTGGCACATCCACTGATCATCTCTTAGTCAATCTATTGACTTTACGTTGAAACCTCAGAAGCTTGAATTGTGCTCTGTTGTGCTACATTAGCTGCAGCAACAGAAATGTGTCACCTAACAGACAAACACAGCATAAATGACAGCTGCTCGGACCCAGGGGAAAACACCAAGAGTAGAGCAACCTAAAAGCAGTTGTGCTCGCTTTGGTGTTGCTGCTATTTACAGGAGCCATGCAATTTTATTTGATGTTTTTCTCTTTGTTTTATATGTTCATGTTTTGTTCATGTAAAATGACTTTTTTTTTTTTTAATTACTGTATATATTGTGTTTCTGATTTTTGTATAGTCTAAAAATACCAGCATGTATTTGATTCATTTATATATATATATATATATATATATATATATATATATATATATTTTTTTTTTTTTTTTTCAAAAAACAGAACATTTTGAACTATTTTGGTTGTTTTTAAGTTAAACATAAACCTAAATCATAACTCATGAGGCACTAAAGGAAGTAATGAAGGAATCTTTATTGACTGGAATAAAATGTTGCAAAAGGATCAAAAAGACCCTAATCTGCAAAGCTCTGGAATATTTTCTGCATTTATCTCTATTCCAGGACTCTTAAGCTGGATATAAATAATTTGAGTCTTATTGTTGACTCAAAACTCCATCAATTTGTTGTGCCTTCACTGTGTTGCTGGGACCCATAGAGCAGGTCAGGAGTTGTCAGCTATTGGCATTTAAACGGCAGATAAATTTCAACAACTAACAACAAAGTGTTCCTCTTAACGACTGAGTGAAGAGCAAGAGATCTGGTTAAATGATGCCTACAAAGCTTAAAAACATGTTAAAGTGTGCCGAGCTTGCCATGTCTATTGTCTAAAACCTAATTAACAAGTGGCAGTTGAGAGGTACTTTGCAAGTCCAGAGAAGCTTTAAAGGACTATAGGATAAAGCTGTGGGTGGAAGCTTGAAAGCAAAGCCTTCAGTGACTGCTGTGAAGCTGGATGAGGGTTTACAGTCTGCAGCTTTGATGATTTCATGTTTGCTGTTATCACACATCTTTGCACTGGAAGCTTTGTTTTTATCTGCAGATATTTAAATATGCTGTAAATTCCACTTATGCAGTAAACAAGAAAAATGAATGAGCAAACAATAATTTGCACATTTTTCCATGAATTAACATCATAAAATCACCATCTGGTTTATTACCTAGTTTTCTGCTGCTTAGTTCCAGAGGCTGGAAATCAATAATTAAACAATGAGCTAAGTAGATGTTAAAGTATCAACAGCAGGCCCAGGAAAGCTGTTAAACCCAAGCTGGACTGGCTTACACTAAAAGCTGAGCAGAATATCATATAGTTTAAAAAGAAAAAAGTATTTAAAAAAGATGTAATTATGTATTGATAATTGTTTCTGAAGCTTTAAAGGAAAACATGCACCATTTGTTGTGTGCAGATTGAATGCTTGTGACTTCAGCTAGTCACACCTTTTGGTCCAAAAAGTAAAATCATTTCAACACAATGAGGTCTGCTGCAGTTACCTTTTTAGTATTTATGCTTAATTTTGGTGTCCTCACCTGCGAATATGTGGTTTATACCGCATAATCTAGTTAGTAGTTACTGAATTAAATATAATTTATTCATTATGTTATTTTTAAATTGTGTGTGACAGCCAAGCACAGTAGGAGGTTTCTTTTGTGTCTGCACCACATTTCCACATTTTGTTCAAAGAAAGATATTTTCACACAGTAGATGGAAAAAGAGCTCAGATTTAAGAGAAAGCACAAAATAATGGGTTAGACTGGAAATTAATGCGGAGCTCATGGTTGAAAGGAATTTATTTTATTCCACCACCAAATCTCTACGTGTTAAATGTTTAAATGTTAAAACTCATAACTGACTTTGTAAAGGTTTCCGTTTATTGTATTCTCAATCATTTTATTTTTCTTGTGTGCATAATATCAAGAGACTGTGGAGGAACGGTATGGGCAGTGTGGATACTTTAAATTTTAAGTTTCTGATGCCTAACACACAACACAAACCAAATGTATGTCTTTTTATATAAACATGATTTTAATGGTGCGCTAATTTACCAGTAAGAGTCTAATGCATGAGCGGCTAGCAGTTTTAGGGTTACACACCATCTTGAAGCATTTGAAGAAGAACTGAATTTGCTTCTATAATGTTTTAAGTCTAGAAAAAGAATAAAAAATAAATAAATAAAATTTGATCTTGAAAAATTGTCTGGGTTTTGTGTTTCCAAAATGTCTACTTGGCAAGATACAAAATGGATTGACTGTAGATTTAGTGAACAAACAGCATCATGAAGGCCAAGAAAATCTCTAGATTTAAGGATAGATTTGTAGAGACATTAAAAACAAAGATAGGTTATAAAACTGCTTCTTAAGCTTCGGATATGGTTGTCCACTCAAACTGATAAGCTGAGAAAGGAGCGCATCAAAGAGAGAAGTAGCCAACACGCCCAGGGTAAGTCTGGAGGAGAGATCCACACATCAGAACAGGAAACCTGTCAGCAGGACAAATAGTGAGATCTCCTGCGGGTGGCATCGTGTTTTGGGGAAATATTTCTTCAGCAAGGACAGTGAAGACGGATAGAGAGTTGGTAGGAAAATAGATGGAGTTAAAAATTGTCTAGAAGAAAACTTGTTAGAGACTGCAATAGAGTGAAGACTTAGGCAGACATTCACATTTACCTGCAATCTGACTTATCTTGAGTTGTTTTGCAAAAGAGATGCACAAAACTGGAAGATGCACACTTTAAGAAGTGCAGCTGTAGTTCCAGAAAAGGGTGTGTGTGCCACACATGAGATTTCTATTTGTAAAAAACAAAACAAAGAAACACTGGAAACCGCTTTTATTTTTCCTCATGATTCTGTGGTACCTTGGGATGATTTATAACATAAAACCTCCAAAAATGCATTTACAGTCTTTTTTTTTTTTATGTGATAACATATGAGACAGTTTAAGGATTTTCAATATTCTTCGAGACACTTTGTAAAGTTCCACAGCAGCCTGAGATGAACAAACATATCCTTCTTGCACAGTTCAGATTACTTTCAGTAAACCTTCGGTTTAAGGAAAGGAAGATGTGTCTCTGTTCATTCTTTTTAGCCTATCAGAATTAGTTGTCTGTAGTTTGTATTTTTTTATGTAAATAAAAAGGTTTTGTATCCTTTTTCTCCCTACATAAACTGCAAATGCAATGATAAATGCTCGAAACACTTTGATGCAGTACTGCTGTATGCAGAATGTGCACACAGTACAGCTCTGACGGGCCAGGAGAGCAATCATGTCACACCAGTGATTATGTGATTGCGGTGTCAGCCCTGTCGACAGCTGTCCTTGCTATACCTTAACAAACAGGAATTAAATATTGCCCTCCACAGGGGGTTGATTAAATTTGTTTAAGTTCTGTCAGGATGTAAAGCCCGCAGCTGCATGTCTGATTACCTGGACTTGGACTAAAAGGCCAGTAGATTAATAACCTTCTGTGACCTGGTACTGACACAGAAATAATTCAGAAGTGCTGTAATAGTGTCAGCTAATTTTGCTTTCTTTCCCTTTTTGATCCATTCTGAGCAAAAATCTTCTTCACGTCACTTGTACTGTGAACACCTCAGTCAGGTAATTCACTGCTGCAGATCAGATCTTTCCCCAGTGCTCTGTCAAGCAAGACCAACTCCCTTTAAAAGATTTTTCACACACAAGATAATCTGACAATGAAAGCAGATATTCATGCCCCGGCAAAGCATTTTGTGCAAAGATAAAAGCTTTCCTCCCCTCTATCTCACCATTCATCAACACAGAGGAACGTCGAGTGAAGGCAAACCCCATTTTCTCTAACCCTCCGAGTATCTGTGCAGCACAGTGTAGAGAGTGTCATTTGTAATAAATAGCCCTGAGATAATTAGAAACATGCTTCTCTTCCTGGAGTAGAACAAGATTGTGAAAAAGTGATGATGAATAAATAAAAAAACCAGCTAACAAAAAATCAGAGGGGAGTTATAGCAGGGAGAGTCCTCCTGGCTGAGAAACAGATGCCAAGGGCTGCATTGTTGTTAAGTGTTTGGCAGGATGGTGCAGGGCTTTTGCCAATTCATTAACCAGTCCAGTGAGGAGACTTCACACAGTCTGCAGTAGCACTCAAAACACCACCCACTTGTCTTGTCACTCAAGAGCACGTTTGTATAATAACAAGAATAATTTGATTGAATTTAATGTTTGTTTCTGTTTCTGAGTAATTAAAGCTAAAGTGAGTATTACAAAATGTAGGAGCATTCTTCTCATTAGTTTTAAGCTAACTTGCAACCTGCACTAAATGTTTTTTTTTTGTTTTTTTGTTTTTTTGCATTTGGTTCAAAGTTGGATATCTCTGTACTCAAAGAACATGACTTGAAAGAGTCTGAAACAAATCATGGATGTAATGATTTGTTCATTACATCCATTTTTCACACTGACGGGTGAACTTCAATCCACACATAACATTTTGTCCACTCTAAAAGTGACAAAGTCACAGAGAAAACTAAATATAAACGTTTTTTTTAACCCACAAAAAACCTATTGGAAGCTGTTTCTGTCAATCAATAAATAAGTGAACTCAATTATTTTTAGAGCCATTCTCTTTTTATTTTTAATAGTAAATTATAAGGACGGGCTAGTAAGAGATTTTCACAGTATTATAAAGCTGAATCCCTCCAAGAAATGTTTTATGCTTTTTGGATTTTCTAAAGTCAATTAAATGTCCTTTTTGGCCCATTTAGCCTAAAGAATAGAAGCTAGCTAGTAATTATGCACATCTTGAAGTAGAGCGTTATATACACATCACCTGCTATGCTTAAATCCATTAAGCATTCGAGTTTATTTAGCTTAGAGTTAAAAAAATGTTCCTAAAAATGTCAAAAATACTAACTTATCTAATAAATGTGCACACAGTGTATACAGAAAAGCCCTGTAACTCTAAAAAACTTGTCTCAGCTGCTTAATTAGCTGTGTTATCTGCTCCAGTAGAGCCTGTGGTAAGCTGCTTAACATATATCCTTCTTGTGCGTTGCCAGCTGTAGATTTGAACGGCCTTTCCTTAATAGTGAGAATAGAATGGACTGCCACTGGAAAATAAAACACCAGTAGCACACAGCAACAGATGGAGAGGGGCAGCGTTGTGTTGCTTTGCTTCACATAGCTGTGTTAAACTTTTCTCACTTCATTACTTCCTCTGGCATCTCCTCAAATAGACATAGTAATGGTAGGGTGGAAAACTTTCAGCAGTTTTAAAGCCACAACAAAAACTTGTTACATTTTTACACTGGTAATCAAGCCATTCAACGTAGAAATACACTGGGAATTTTAGGATATTCCAGACAACAAATATCTGATTTCTGACAGAGTGCCACACATGTAGTTACCTGAAATAAATATAACTGGTATCTTAGATGTTATTAGTATTTTTGGTAGTTGAGGATGGCAGTAAAAAGCTGATATTGAAAGCATGCTTTGTAAGTTTATGCCATTAATATAAGAAAACAGAATAATTTTATTAACGCAGCATCAACTTTTGGCTTCTAAATGATTCAGTTATACAGTACATGACTACCTTTGTCTGCACACTGTGCAAGAAGCGTGTAGTCATTTTCCTCCCCCCTGTAAGACTGAATAAGACTTCATTGAGGTAAATGGGTTCAGTAACTGCCCACTTGCTAAACAATAAGCAGGAATGGGCTTTAAAAGCTGGATGGAGCTGATTTATAACTAAAGGCAGCATCTTTCTCATGCTCATGTTGCATTCACATTGTCATTTGACAAACCTTACCAAAGGGTGGAATACATCACCGCCCAAACTGCTGCTTTGAGCTGTCAAGTTGTTGGACAGATTGATCCCACCTCACTTAAATGCAACATAAGCCACAGGCACCCTGACAAAGAGGGGAGAGACAGTCTTCACTGACTGACATGAACAGAAAAGGAAAGAAGCTGATGCTAATAGAGGAATCAATATTCACCATTTTGAATGAAGAATCAGATTCTCTGGTCAGAGATGTTAATGATGGCTGACTCTGTTAACAGTCAGCTTAGATCTTCAGAGCCTGTAGAACTGCAGCTTAAACTCTCAACTTTCAGATGTCGGTGATTAAAATATCTGTGGATCTTCTGCTCAGCCTTATATAGGGCTGGAGCTTTAAAGCTTTAATGCTGAATAATTAATTGCAGAAAAAAGCTAATGCATTTGATCAAATTGTGGAAAGTTATGACCGGGTTATGTGATGACGCAGCGCTGGATAAGCAGAGTTAAAAGGTCACTGAAGGATGGAGCAAACTTCACAGATGATTGTTACTCCAGAGGTACAATATGTAAAATCTAAAGACAGATTATAGCTGTGGCAGAATGAGTCTTTAAAAAAAACTTATGCTATGTCAGCATGCTTCAAAACCATGTTTATTATTATTATTATTATTATTATTATTATTATTATTATTATTATTATTATTATTATTAATTTTTTTTTTTTACTTTATTGGTTTTTGCTTCAAAGTTGGAGGTGAAAGGTTAAGAAAAATGTTCACATGTGGAGAATTTAAAAATCCCAGTTTTACTCTTGTAAAGAGTGACACAGAGAGAGGTTGATTATAACGACATGGATAAAAAACCAGTTCTGTTGAATAAAAAATATGTAGCTTTCTCCCCAACATAACTGCATGACTTGGAAAAGCATGAAATAGAAACCCTCTGGTTTATTTGCTGCAAGAAGTCTTGAATCAAACTGAATCTGAATCTTTATAGCTGGATGAATCATTGCATGAAACCAAACTCGCAAAGTTTCAGTTTCCAATAACTCAAGGCAGAAATTGTTGTACCTCATCGCAATCCAAATTTTATCTCTGTTAATTTATTCAGCCATTGCCAAAAATTCATTTGAAGCGGAAAACCATGTTTGTTGATTCAAATATTGGTATTTAATAAACATGCAATTAACAGACACTGTTCACAAAGCCTCTAATTACAATATCATTTTGAATTGCATCCCACTGATAGAAAATGAGGCAGAAAGCTCTCACAAGCTAATCAAATAATGATTTTTCTTTTTATTACAACTCTTAAAATGAAGTGCCCAAACATTTCTATACCCATTCAATTATCAATTTTTATAGCATCTTATTAGACTCATCACAGATTTCCCATAAAATAGGAACTAAAAGTTAACACAATGACTTAGGTACAAATCTACAATGTGAAACATCCAACTATGCTCTTTTGAGAAATTTTTATCTTCATATTTCATAATTAACAGGTCTTAGTATTCATCCAACTCACAGGTTGACTTGTTTTGTTACTTTTAAGCAATTTCTGGTTTTGAAATTATTTGTTTGGACCTTTGGTTGGAAGATATTGTTCATGAAAGTATGCTTTCACTTTTTCCAACTTCGCCTTACTCAAACAAGATCAGAAAGTAACTTTTTAGTGCTGATGTCTAAGCCGCTCAGCTCTTCATATCTAGTTCAGCACTTCTGACTTGCTTTTTGGAAAACACACAACTATCCATGTTATCACTGACTTCTCCTGTAACTTATGAATGACCAAAGGGAGCTCAGAGGAGGCTCAACTTTGCGGTTTTCTGACAATTTTTTTTTTTTGAAAGAGGCCAGAGAAAACCCAAGCATACAGGGAGACACCATGCCAGCTTGATGCAGAAAGGCCTCAGGTGGGATTTGAACCAAGGAGCTTACTGACTACTGCAGTATCAAATCAACTTGATGTTTCCACAATTTTTGGGGAAGTTTTTTATTTGCACAAAAAAATCTATTCTGATTCATTCTGACTCTGTGGTTTATTTATTTACACAATGCAAAAACACAGAATCTTACCAAGTAGTTTTAGTCTAATCTTTAGTGCAAATATGTTAGTTCAGTTGAAATAAGACATTAACTTACAAGTAGCTTTTCAGTACAGACACAGGAGATTGTTTTAAGTCAATAATTCCTTAATATTGATGAAATAGTATTAGTTCCATTGGCAAATTATTTCACTAAAAATGTTGGGAAAATATCTTGTTATAAGTGAAATTATCTACCAATGAAACAAATACTTTTCATCAATATTAAGGAATTACTGACTTAAAACAAGCTCTTGTAGCTTGCTGAAAAGTTACTTAAAAGTTAATTTTGTCTCATTTCAAGTGTGCTAATATATTTGCAATAGAAACTAAACCAAAAGTACTTGATAAGATTTTGTGTTTTTGCACTGCACACACTGACATCTATTGCTGCCTGGTGAAAGCAAAGACTGATTTTGGCCTAAACATTAAGTCTCAAAGTCACTTTGGATTAAAGAAATGTAATCCAAACTATACAATGTAAAACAAAAAGAAGAAGAGAACACAAGTGAAGTTTCATCCTGTTCTCCAGACTTTATCAAAGGAGACTGTAAAGAAAATTTCTTATTTCCTTAAAATGCTTGGCTTCCACATTAAGACTGGGTCTTTGGGAGGTTTTATGTAATCTGTTTTATCGGAAAAACACCAATCTCACGCTATCCCGTCGCCCTTCATCTTATCTGTGTTGCTGAAATTCTTAGATTCTATCTGGCAAAAAGTCGACTTTGTTGGCCAAATCCAGCCTTAAAGTTTGCTACCCACCTCTGAGATGAGCACCAGTGAACAGTAAACACACTCTACCAAAGACGAGAGCAGCATGTGTGTCGCCTCTCAGTGAAACCGGGAATGGAGAATCTGGAGTGGTGATTCTGAAGAGGGCTCTGAGGGAGGCTGAGGGACCAGAGAGGGAGTGAAGAGTCATGTGAAGTGAGGCAGAAAATGAAGAATTTAACAGAGACAGGAAGAGGGAGTCGATGAGGAAGGCAGGACTTCAAGGGATCTAATGGATGATGGGGTGTAGGTATCAGGAGAGCAAAAAAAAATAAAAGGTGAGTTAAGAAAAAAAGTGAAAATATTGAGACAAACTTATCAAACAACATGGAATAATAAAGAGGATATTACAGGGGGAAAAAACAAGGCAATAAGAGCTATAGCAGCTGAGAAACAAACAGCGGGAGCTCAATTATCCGCAGTTCCCGCTGCTTCTCCCTCCGTCTGTGATTGGACAGCGTGTATCCATCACTTCATACAGCAGACTAATTAATGTTTATTCTGTGAAGTAAATTCAAACAACGAATAATTCTCCGTCATTATTACACACAAAATTCCAAGCTGTTTGTGCATTGTAAACATTTGATTAAAATTAATCGAGCAGTGGGGAGTGCTGTCAGAACAAGCGGTGTAAGCAGAAATCACATGTTTCGGAGTGATTGTTCGCAAACTCCGCTCACAGCCCCACAGAGAGATGATGTCATTGCAAGCTAATAATAACAGTAATTCAGCACAAATTCAGCACACTTTCTCCACCGGCTCCCTCCTTGATTTTTCTCCAGTGTTTGCAAAGCCAGTGCAAACAAGCGCCTCAGATGCTCAGAAAGGCGCAATGTTATATTCTAAATGGCAGTGGATACACAGTATGCACCTAAGGCTGACAGATCAATAGAGCTTTAGGATATTTTAAGAAAATGACTGAGGAGGTATGCAGACAGCCCAGAGCTGCGTCGCGGCCTGGGCTCTGTGTGTATTTACAGTGCTATTCCTGGGGGAAAGGCAAAGAGCAGCAAAGCTCAAACAGAGCCACAGAGTCATTATTTTTAGTCATGTTTGCTGTGGGCTCCTTCAAAACGCCCTCTCTCCACACCGGGAATAAAGAGCTGCAGCATGAGAGGAGAACTGGAACAAACCCCGAGGACAGCGAGCATGGGCAAACACATCATTACAGAATCAGATACAGTGGTAATTATAATCCCTCACTTTTATTTGTTGTACACGGGAGAAGTAATTTTAGCACTGCGTGCATTCCGGAAGAAGCAAAGGTTTGTAAATCGCGTGCTGTAATGCGAACGTTGGACGGAAATGTTTTCCACGTCGAGCCGGAGTGGATTGTTTTGTTCTCGCAGAGTTTCACAAGTCATTACGAAGAGATCCAAAAATGTGTTCCTGAGGGATTCCAGCATTATCAGCACTTCATCATTACGGCGCTTTTCACACCCACGTGTGTGTACGTGGACGGTGATGGTGTGTGGACGCGTGTTCGTGTGTGTCGCCTCTGAAGCACCTGAGAGAGAAGCTTGTCCCTGTAGCACTAATACGGCACAAAGATGACATCTATGATCTATCACACTCAGCCACCTGCTTCCCCCTAAAAAAATGCCATTTAAATGCCACATCTGCTCCAGTGCAGCCCCACTCTAACCCCCCAAAACCCACACAGCTCAACAGAACACCCGAATCTGGCATCCACAGACTTTTCACGCGTACACAAGGGTAGAGCTAATGAATGCTGACGTTTCTGGGAAAAGGAGAATATATATGTATATATATATACATATATATAAATAACCCAATTTGAGTTTTACAGTAACCCTTGTGCTTGTGGAGCCAAGTGATTCATATGCAGCTGTCAGGAGTTTTAGAAATGGTTGAGGATAACTTCAGAGGTCACCCTGGCTGCACTCAGCGAGAACCAAAAGCCCACTGGTCACAGAGCGCGTGAAGTCCAACAAAATCTGACCAGCTGTCTGAGTTTCGTTGGCTCACCGTGTGAACTGGGCTGGAGTTGGTTAGGCAAGAAATGAATGTGCTGAGCTGCAATAACAGGAAAGAGAATGGCACAACCTCAACTTAACGGGACCTGTAAAGCTTCCTTTTAAACAAGCTACCAGATAGATATGTGGGCAAGATAAAGAAAATGTCTGGATGTTTTTTTTTTTTGTTTTGTTTTTTTTTTTTTTAAAGAAAATGTCTGGATGTATATTTTTTTTTTTTTAAATCACTTGGACTGTTTCTGGAACAGTTCAGATTTGTTTGCTTTGTACAAAGCTGAACCCTCAATACACTCAAATGAGATGATGCAGTTGCGTACTTACTTTTAGATACTAAGATTTACTAACATTGAAAATAGTACTGTGACTAATAAAGCCTCTCATCCAAACATCTATTTGTCCTATTGCCATTTTCTACTGAAAGAAGTAGACTTTGTGTGATTCTCCAGTATTTACTACCAGGAAATCCTCTAAGCTCTAATGAATGCAAAGCCTCTGAAAAAACATTTTGCTCCTCAGATGAAAAGGAAAACATCTTAAAAAAACTTTTTATAAAACTAAATGAAGGCCAGTTGCCTTCTAAGCAATGAAAGGAGCAATTTAAATGTTATGATGAAGTAGTTGTTATCCTTTCCATGCCTCCCTCCATGAGGTTGCCACAGCATGACAGCATCCCCCATTTCCAGGAAGGAACGGGATTCAAACTGGGAACCACAGACTCCTACTCCACCACCCAGGCCACTGCTGCCTCCAAATGTTAAGATGATGTAACATTTTTAGAAGAAATTAGGATTCATATCATTTTCATAGAAACCTACCATCCACTCTGAAGACTGAGTGATTTGCATTGTCACATGTTTAAAATGAGTAGATTGAATAAAGATTTAACAGTATTCAGTCACCCTAAACCACTATGATACGAATTATCAAGAAGGGAATTCATTTTCTGAAGCATTCCTCTATTCTCATAACTCTTATCATCGTTTTCCTTAATGTTTTCCCACACCTGCTGATTTTCAGCACCTTGGTATTCTTATCAATACATTTTGGAGCAACTGTCGCATTTCTGAATATGTTCTTGAAGAAGAAAAGTGTTATTTACAGGCATATCATTTAAACTGTGAAATAACGATGTCTAATTTTAGCTGCCAAGCCATGTCAACAATATTATGGTTTACAACAACTGTAAACCATAATCTTAACAACAACAGTGGTGTGATGCTTTTATTGAAATAAAATTACAGAGCAGGAAATTTTCCAAACCCCAAAAAATGTCCTGGGATTCGATTTCTGGTTGATTTAAACGTAAATTTGAAAAAAAAAAAAAAAAAATCCATTTTGTGTGTTTCAGTGTTATTACTGTTGAACTTTATCAGCGTGTGGTGAAATCACTTTTTGACCCTATTTGTTGTGCATGGAAGGCTGGCTTCGTAATAGAGCAACAGAGGAGGCTGTGTGGGTTGTTTTAATGAACTCTGTGCTTCAGAGTGATGGATAGGCGTATCCGAGCGTTGTGTCTGCTCCACCCCTTCAAAGAGCTCAACTATCAGGCTTGAAAACAAAGCCCTGAGCTCACCCACATGAATACAAAGACGCAAACATTCATGTATGCTATTAGCAAACACATATGTGCATCCACATAAAAAAAAGTGCATTTAATCACTGCCCTGGGATTTCATGGAAAAAAAGAAAGCCAAACATACATCACACAGAACCAACACATTATGTAAGAACAATTAGCAACAAAAAGGTCAGTGGCCAATTCTGTTTAGAGCAAACATTTTAACTGTATATTTTTCCTGCATCCTGACTGCTGAAATGGGTAATATTCTTACTTATTAGATTATCTTACTGAAAAAAATATCAGTGAGAAAAATGTCTCAATAACTTTTCAAAGTGTTTAGATAAGCTAGCATAATGCAAGTCGTCTGGTAATTATTTAGCTTCAACAAATTATATAAAAAAGTTTTAACATATATTTAAATCAAAATATGCAACAGCCTTAAAACAAAGGCAGCTGGACCTTCGCTCAGTTTTTTATGAAGATGTTTTGATATCCATCCAGGAGTTTTTGTAAAAACTGTTGTTTTGGTTGAGCATTCCCAGTCACATATAAAACAACAATCATGTTGTCCATCACCTGTTTGGGTCTTTTATTTGGAGTGGGTTTTGTGCTTGGTCACTTGAATCATAATGAATCTGCTTATGTAATTTTTCTTTTTTTTTTTCTTTTTTTTTTGAATGAGTTTCAAAACAAGGTTGTAGATGCTTGAATTCTGAATCTGCATCCCTAACCCTTTGTTCAGTGTTGCTTTTTTCCTTTTTGACAAAGATGGGTTGCTTCCCCCTTCTTCCAAACCATGTGTTCTCTCTGTTAAGAACCTGGACAGAAAGAAAGACCCAACTGAGCCATGTGAGGGGCGAGTAGGCCGTCGCTTTATCTCGAAGGAGGATGGTCCTCCAGAGTCGACAAAGACTCCTTGATTGACGAAATTTAAGATACTTAGATAACAAACTGAGTGAAAGTTCTTGTTTGTTCACAAGTTTCTTGTTCTAATGTTATTTTCTACCTGCTGAGCCTGCAGTTCTATTCGAAGGTCAAGTAAATATGAACTAAACATTACAAACTGTCACTGGAAGTACTTCACTTTGAAATGTTTTGACGAATGTGCATTTCATATATGCATTACTAATATTTATTAGTAAATATTAGATTCAAAAGATTTTTGTTTGAAAACTTGTCATTAGAAAATGTTTCTTTCCCAGCCTGAAGTTATTTGTCACAATGTTATTACTTTTT
>NW_006799957.1:591759-699640 GCF_000485575.1 Poecilia formosa | reverse complement strand
TTATTATTATTATTATTATTATTATTATTATTTCTTAAATTACAGATTTTGCACACAACTTGAGATTTTTTTATTTTTTTACAAATTAAATCAGATATTATGTTCACAGTTACTCTGTACTTGAGTGACCTTTTTACCAAATACCTTTTTACTTTTTGGATAACTACTTTTTACCTGTAGCTGAAGGAAAGACACATTGAAGTATTGCTACTTGATCTATTTGACAGATTTCGGCTACTCTATCCACCTTTGATGAAGAGTAACTATGAAAACGTTTTAAAGTCTTCAGATTCACATCTTTAGATCTGGACTTTATGGAATCACTCCAGCACATGAAAAGGTATTGACCTAAACCATTGAGTTTTAGCGCTGGCTGTATATTTAGGGTCCTTAATCTGCTGGAAATGTACCATTTTACCCCAGTCTTGATTGTTTTCTAGTCTCTACAAGGCTTTTATTTCAAGATTGACCTGCATTTAGTTCTATCCATCTTTCCATCAACCACTTTGTTTTCATCCGGTTTCTCTTTTTGGCTGGTTTTCCAACAACACAATAATACAATTTATAAATTCATCAGTTAAAATAAACTTTAAGTGATAATTTATTGTCTATGTGACAAAAGTTTAACATGTCGTTTTCATTGAAATAGCCAAAGAATGCCTATCAAATCAGTGTCTCTGTCCATGGTGCTGAATGTTCAGAGTTAGACAAAACCTGTTTCCCTGCTTAATCCTTCATATGCACATTTTCCATGAGGATATCATAAATGGTAAATGTTCTGCATCCATATAAGGTTTAGTAAACACAAATAAATAATACCTTTTTTTAAATACATGCTTTTTTCCACGCAGGATGCCTTACTGAGTTCTAATCAGACTGTTACGCGTCGTATGAGTAATTTCAATGAGTAATTTCTTCAAAAACTTAGGATACGTATGTGACTGTGAGTAATAAGAGCACTATGCTACTAAAGTTGTTGAAATTATTTGATGAAAGACAATTAGTCACACTTTTAATGCCCATGATAGTCTTAAAAAAGTATTTTTGCCTCTATAAAATGTCCAGAAACAAAGCAAATGTTCTCAGCAGATAAATGAAAAGCAGTGCAGAAGGCTGCTGAAATAACGTTGAGTGTGGATAAGGTCGGCTCAGCGGTACAAGCTTATGTGTGGGAACAAAGTTGTCCACTTATAACTGCGATAACAGATTGAGTCTTCACAAAAATGACCTTTGGGATTTAATGTAAGACTAAATGAAAATGTAATTCAGTCTAAATGTTTGGGTCAAATGAAAAAAGCAAAACAAGACATGCAAAGGCAGTTCACAGAATGCGGAGGGGATTTAAACCAGATTTAATCTGGAGAGTTCAGAGACAGTAAATCCATTGCATTTCCCCAAATAATCTCTGAATGCAAAGAGAATATGTAAAGATGTAGTTGATCTTTGAACCTCAATGAGGTAAAGTAAAAAAAAATAATAATAATTGGGTGATAAGTTAGAGAAATGTCATGCCCATGTTGTAGGACAGAACAGTTTCTGTCTGGTAGCTTCATGTGAAAAAATATAGATAAAACTTGAGCATTTTAAAGCAGCAAGCAGGGATCTCAGTGTCTGATGTTGGGACTTCATGGTGTTTTATAACAGAAGGCTTTCTGACAGGAAAAGCTGAATTGATTAACCTTTATTTATCCATGGCACACTTGAAATGCAGGTTGTGCTTTGTTCAGTCATGTTGCATTGCATTTACACCAAAATGCCTGCAGGGGAGGATGAGCGGAAAGCGCACAGACCACCAACCCTGCCGAGAGTTATTTTTCCTTCTTCTTTTTCCCAACAGATGGAAGAGACAGCTTCTATAACACATCACAGTTTATTAGCAGAGAGCCAGGCCCGTTCCATTTTTCTCCCGTTTTCAGAGAACGTTATTCTTCTCTTCACAGCAGGCAGAATGACACGCCGACACATTCTTCCACTGCTTTTTTGGGGGGGCAGAAAATGTTCTGCAGCTCAGTCTTTCCAGCCTTCATTTCCAGAGCTATAAGGGGAAATGCTTTTCACAATCTTGAGTGATTCTGTAATGCAAATGTCCAAATCCATGTCTAATTCTCCAGTCCAAGTGGTCCCTGAGGGGCCTTAGGGCCAAGATATGCTATATCTTACAACAGAATTATTGCCTGTCAAGTCTCACACCATTAATTCTGTGAAGCCTCTACAAACTGTTCACTGTCAAGCTATCAAATCCCTCCTCTGACCCCCACCTTCCTGTGCCTTCCTTTCACATCTTATAGCCCTCATTTGAAGATAATAGGCCATACAAGGGTAGAAGTGTTCTTTTTAATTATGCCAAACATTATGAGGTTTGAGTTCTTCCTCAATGCTAATAGATAGATGGCAGCTGTGCATCTTTGCATGAGAAGCGCTTTATTGCTCCTCCATTTGGTTAGTGTTGATGGCTTACAGCTGATCTTTGCACACCTCATTTGACTGGAGAATTAGAGGCTGGGAGGCTCCGGTTGTGAGACCTGTGAGCGTAATGAAGTTCTGACATCTGATTAGAGAGTAAATGTCAGAACTCACACAGGAAATGACAGGAATGAAAGATGAAGTAAACATTGAATTAATTTGAACATTCAGACATCCTGAGAAAGTTGATTTTGTGTCAGACAGTCTAACTCAGAAATTAAATTAAAAGCTACAGCATTTATTGGATTCAAAATGAACATCAAAATAAGTGACGACAGTTAAACTACTTTGAGTCACTAGAAGTCTATCTTTATGCAAAACTAAGTGTTTCGCAAGATTGCATTTAAATGAATCCAAGTTTCACTTTTTTGGCCTTTGAACTGAACGATGCTGTTTTATACATGTTGAAGGTTAACTTGTGCTGTCCTCCCTGCCGGTTCTCTGCGGTGCTCTATTCAGGAGGGAAGACAAGATGAAATCTGAGGAACCTTTAGGACAAACTTTAGCTTCTTTATAAAGAACAGAATTTACCCTTAAATTCAAGACCTTCAGTTTGTGTGTTTCTGTGAGTGGATATCAGGTATTGTGCACATTTATCTCAGGATAAATTATTGATAATAGGGATGCCGCACTCCTCTTGTTGAAGTTAACAATATAAACTGAAGGCTCATATCCACACTATAAAAACATATATTATGCCCTGTTATGTTGTTTTTGTGCAGAAGCTTACTGCAGGCAGGAAGTGAGTTTAGTTGGGTTTACAGGTATAAGAGGCCAGCAAAGAACTGAATCTATGGCTTTATGCAGTCTGTCTCTTTTAAAGCTCGGCACACGCTGGAGGGTTTGAACATCTCACTCGACAGAATATTTACTCCTGTCACACTATTTGAAAGAAGATGCCACATTGTAAAACTTCCTGGTGAAGCACAATCACATGCAACAGATCTGACGGATATATCAGTTCTCCAATAAATATGCAGGAAGTTACAAGTCTTAATGGACTTAAGAGAATATATATGTGCGTGCGTGCGTGCGTGCGTGCGTGCGTGCGTGCGTGCGTGCGTGTATTTTTCTGCAGTCACACCACTGATATCTGGTTCTTTTTCTGTTTTCAGTTCAATTAATTTTATTTTCTCAACAATATCGTCTCAAGGCACTTTACTTTTTTTTTCAATTCTTTTGGCCACCCATGAGTACTTCTATTGCTGTCTGTTTTCATTTCTTCTCCATCGTTTCAGCATCTGATAAGAGGGAGAATATATCAGATGCTGCTTGGTATTTGTTTGTAGGTCTTCTTCGGTTGGTAGGAAACTCTCAACCAGATGATGGATCAGACTCGCTGCCAGAGATTTTCTTTTGTAATGAAAGATTTCAGTTTAGATCACTGATAATCACTCGGTGTGAACTCAACTTATCTTTATGACCATCGCAAAGTGAAGTTTAGCCAGAATGTCGCCATCAGAATTTCAAAGTCACTTTGCTTCCTGTCACCTTATTGCAGGAAATGAGAGCAGCTTTATTGGGATTTAGGGAGTTTATGAGAACAAGGAGAACAAAAGAGATTTAAGTAAATGAATAGTTGCCAAATGTCAGGCTGCAAATGCTATGCAATAAGATATCAACATGCCACTTTTCACTATTACTTAGATATTTTTAATTACTTTGTTTTATACATGATATAATTGTAATTTTCTATAAAAGCTTCCAAAACATAAGTGATAAACTGCTGTTGGTTCCACAGATGATTTAATTTAGGTCTTTGGATACTGCAACACTTAGACACAAGTGGAATAAACCTTTGATTATACAGTTAATGTGTCAATACCTCCCGATTAGCTAGCAGTCCACTTATACCAAACCCATTTTCAGCACTGTAATCATTTCTTTTGAGCTCACTCTCAACCGCTCATCCGTTCATTTTTCAACCCTTCATCCTTTTATCCAAACTTCCTTTATCCCCCATTCATCACCTCCAGCTTCTTCATCCTTCTCACCTTCATTCTTATATCCATCCTGCCTGCCTCTGTCCAATTTCTATACCTCTTTACAGTCATCCTTCATCCCTCATCCTACTTTTGACATCCCCCTCCTTTGTAGCAGTTCAGGGGTCCCTGATCGGCTTGAGGAACCCTTTTCTTCACAATAACCCATGCTCTAAGTTACAATTAAGTAATTCTCTTCTCCAGCAACATCCACCTCTTCTCCCTTCAACAAATCGCTAAACTTACGTCATCATATCAAAAATGGTATTAAATGTACTTTAGTAGCAACATTTCCTCTATCTCTTTTTAGATTTTTACATAAATTGAACACTGGAATGGATTTTTTTTTTTACACAAATCTGGCTTTTTCAAGTCACTAATTGGGTGGTGGTATATGTGTTAAAATCCCATGTATGGTTCACACACAGCAATGTGATGCTTAACACAGCTGTAATGTGATTAACAGAGCAGATCTACAATTCAAATCTGAAGTGAACATTATGTTTGTTCACATTATTTTTGCAGACACTCCACCTTCTTCACTTTGTACAAAAGCATATGTGTTAATGATTAATTAAGAAAGAGTAAGAGTGAGCAATTTATGTTGGGTCTGACAATATGTCCGAGGTGTAAAGCTGAGATCATATGTGGCCCTCCTGGCCTTCTCAAAACAACAGCTTTAAGAAGGAAACAGGAAATACTTGAATATCATGCTAAAGATGATTTCAAACTTTTCATCAAAATATGATCGTCTCCTGAGCCTAAGTTGGGATGAAACAGAACAATACGGGTATAGGTTTCAGCAAATCAATAACACTCACAGAGCTCATTAATTACAGCTGCTTTGCAGAGGTGTACAGGATTTTAAAATTACCCCCGTGCTCCTAACACAGTCCCCAAACCCCAGAGAAGACATATTTATTTTCTTCTCTTTAATTCTGTATTTTCTTCCCAGCTCGCTTACTTGCAACTTTGTCAGCGAATGTGGGAGACAAAATAATTGCCTCTATATTTCCTGAATTGATTTCCTGCACAGCTCTAATACAGTGGTCAGGCTGGGCACTCAGGCATTCATGACAGCCCCCAGTATTGAAAGGCTTTTTATTTCAAGACAAAAAGAAGTACTTAGAGGAGTTAAGACATAATTTTCTACAACTAGTTATCAAGGTCAAGTGTTAACAATGAAAACAGAAATATCCTTCAAAGCTTCAATTTTTGCACATTTTTTTTGTCTGTAAAACCACATGACTGGTTTTGAAAAATAAAATCATAGTTCACTGAGAAACACAAACAAAAAGAATATTTATCATCACTCTTTGGACTGTTTGTTAGTTTATTTCCAAAATTGTTTCTTAAAGGCCAGTCAAAATGTAACAAATGATCAAGAAACACAAGTACAAATTACCATCAGAACTCTAAACTGACCCATATTTTTGAGCAAATGCTGCATTGAAATGATTTTTAAAATCATTTCTCATTTCTCTTTATCATATAAATAAATCAATTATTTAATTTAGTGACAAGGAAATAAGTTCAGATGTATTTTACAAGAGCAGATTAGAAGTAAATGTGCATATATGAAAATAAGTTTTACAGCTCATGTTTTGTTTTTATCCAAGACCTTGAAGTTCACATAGCACTCAAATAATGGAATTTCTTAAAAAGAAGACAAGATTTAAGATGAATTAAATACATATCTGCCTATATGTTATCTTCTTAATATAACCCTAAAGACATATACTGTGTATATATATATATGTATATATATAAATCTTGAACAGTATTAACTTTAGTTTTCAGATCAACACACTAAGCCGTTGTTCATCCATGCATTCTTTATAAGCAATTAACCTATTGATTCTGTGGTTTTCTCCACACGGTCATGACCTGCAGCTTGATGGTTCAAAAATTGGGTTTCCTTTTGCATTTTCAGCATGTGAAATTGCTGAACAGAGATAAATAACTCCCAATTAAATTCAGGTCAGTTTTGAAGGTAAACACACCGGTTCATAGCCAGCAGCCTGCAACCAATTCCACGGCACAAACCAAAGAACCATGAGCAAAACGAAGTCCTCTTAAAGAAACTCTTAATACCTAGAAAATGTCACCTTCCTATAATAAAACACCTTATAAAAGTGGAAAGAACTACTAGATGTTGTATTGTTTACATACAAGCTGACTATGACAGTGTAGCGCAGCTAGCTGCAACAGGAGCTGTGAAAATAAGCTTGAAATTTCCATAATTATCACGTCGTTGTATTTATTGAAGCTTTCCAAGATGCCACTTTTAGCAAACACACGTTTTCTGCAGATTTCAATACATCTGTTAAAATTTTTGATTCTTTTTATTAGTGATCATTAGAGTCTGTAATAATGGTTCCTCCAATGATGAGTGACATGTTTAGATATGTAACACTGCAGACATTGTTTCTTGATCCTCTGGTTTTATATTGGAAAACAGTTGTATCTTTCTTTTCAGTAGTGCCTCTTTTTTCTGGATAAAAAAATAAATAAAAATTCACACTTACTTGCCATGTTGCTCTAAATCTACAACAATACGAGCAGAACAAATTTATATTGGCTAAGCTTTTGCCACCTGAGTGCTTTTATCACAGTATGACACATTTTTTAAAATGTTCATTTTTTTTCTTTTTATAAAAATACTTTGTAAAAAAAAATCTAACAGCTCCAACATATCACACCTGTTTTACGGCAGAAAGAGAACCATAATAATTATATGTGCACACTCCAAAATATAGATGCAGCCAATTTTATAAAGCAGATGTTTCAACAGGCTTGACTCCAACCTCTTCTGGGAGTGCAGCAGCATAAAAGCAGGTGAATGTAGGTGAGACAATTTTTAAAGTAAAACAGCGTATTGTGATTCTTTCATACACATGCTGGCCAAATGAAATATCAAATTCAATGCTGTGATCAATATTAATAAAAACTGCAAATTATATTAACATTGTGCACAGTATTAACCAAGTATAAGTGAAAAATGAGAAAACATTTTCAGATCAGCATCGAATAGGAATTTGAAACTCACTGGGGCTGATGCACAAAGCTATTTTGCAGATCTTAAATCTTCGCAAATCTGAGTTGGCACATGCCTGGAATTCATGAACCAGATGCAAAAGCAGAATGGCTCCTAAAATAGAGCTAACAAGCAAGTATTGTTGCAGCTCCGACACAGTTTGACTGCATTTAATTGAGGTTTTTCCTCTTCTGCTCAAAGCTGGTGGTAATTGTGGTGCAAGAGAAGAAAAATGGAAACCAGAGACATGGAACATTGCTTGCTTTACAGAGAAGAAGTCAAGGATGTCACAAAGTTAATTAATCTCCTCACCTAATGAGATGTGGCCGCTATTTTTCAAAAATAATTTCTCCATTCAAATAAGTTGTCTAAATTATGTCTGTTTCCTTCATTAAAATACAAAATAAAATGTAAAAAAAAAAACCCCGCAGCTGTGGAGTATTCTAGTGGATAATTCAAATCTGCATATTAAAAACCAAACATGTGCAATGCAATGTGTGATTGTTCTAAAAAATTCTAATGCAATTATGTGATAGTAGAGGCAGAGAACATTTGTGTAGACTAAGCATGACATTTCAATAACCTGATATTGTTTTACTCCATGCCTTTTATATCAAGATGAACCAGTTAATGGAGGCATCACTCTATTGTGCTACAACATCACATCTGACATGATTCTGACTGTCAAATATTGTGGAATATCTTGCGAAATACCTTTACATCTATGCTGAATAAATTAACATCAATAACATGACATCTCTGTGATAACCTGCTTTTATTAGTTGAGGCCATAATGTGTGCCTATTTACAAAATGTGATGCCTGCTTTTTTATTGCATGTATTTGGTGCCATCTGCTTTATGAATTCAATGTAGGAAAATAAAATTGTGGCAGGATGGTCGATCACCTCAAATGGCTTTTAGAACTTTATGGCTCTTAATTTCACTTTTGTTCTGTATGTTTACACTTTGACCTTACTAGATCTTTTCCCATAGGTGAGAGCTTCTCTTTAAAGGATAAAAAAATGTGAAGTCATGCGCAGCAGGAACAAAGATAGGTCAGTTGAACATACTAAGAAACAGAAGGGAAAAACAGTAGTAGACTACATTGTCCACTTGCAGCTGCTTTGTCTAACATAAGATTTCCTCCGATCTGTCCCATGGGGTGGCAGCACCCTTTGAACCACTTCCGCGTGACTTTCTGGCATCACACTTTCTGTGTGAATCCATCACACTGTCTATGTGAAGGGATGAAGACGTGACGTGCTGGATCAGCACAGAAAGTAAGAAGTGACGAGTGGGAGTACATTAGCCCCCTGATGTCAAGTGAGACATCAATTAATGAGGAGCCTAGAAATGTGTCCATCCACACAAACAGTGCCACGGGATGCCACAGGAGGCCTGGCTCAGGACTGCAGACGGCTGGAGGATTTTAATTATTGAGGTCCCTGTTTTAAATGTTTAAATGAATTAGGAGCATGGAAAGAGGTGTTAGGAGGAGAACAAGAGGTAGGAAGGGAATTACAGCAAAGAATATATTAATTATGTCTTAATTATGCTGCAGGAATATATTCAGTGTTCAAAGTGAAACTTGGTAGTCATTCCCTCATCAGTGTTGTATCAGTGTAAACAAAATAGTTATTTAACTGTAAATGTATAGATAGCCCAAATCTTTGTGTCAGTTGTAGTCTACTCACTTACATACACATATACATACACAATTATGTGTTAGCTTATAACACTAATTGTTATGATGTTGTGTATAATTGTATGCTAATTATATACAATTAGTATATATACTAACGCAATTATGAGTTGGTATATATCACATAACTGTAGTCTATAAATGAAAATCACAGTAAATTACAATTGTAATTGTAAAAAAAAGTAAATCAATATTTACAACTTGAAAAAAATGTGTAAAACCTGCCACTGTTGCCTCTAAACAGTTTCTTTCTTTTTTTTGTTTGTTTGTTTGTTTGTTTGTTTCTTAATTACTGATGCATACCTGTACCATATTGGTGACATGCAACCTTTTCCAGTTTGGTTTCTATCAAACTGTGCCAGGGCACACATCGTGACAGTAGCACGGCTGATATTTGTATCAGGCTCTGTCAGCAGGACGCAGAGTAAACAAATGCCCACTGATTGGCACCCGTTCCACTCTACAGATTCCAGCAAAGACAACTCGAATTGGATTCAAAAACAACACACTTAGATTTCAATTTTTCTTCACAGATGGGAGCATCACGCACATTGCTTGTGCTTTTGTCTCCAGTACCTGAAACTGGAGTATAAACAGCAATCAAATTGACACAGTCCCACAGAGGTGACACAGATGTTTGGTGATCTGGGCTTGCACCTGCCTATGAGACAAAAACAGAAAGACGGGTGGCCAAAAAAGGCAATGGGAGAGGTAGTGTGAAGGTCTTCTGTGTGGGTGGATGCCTGTGAGTTAACAGTGCACCACTGCTTCTGCTCTCTCTTGATTTTCTCCTTCTTGCCCTCTGTCATACCAAAGTCCAAAGCCCAGGAGAAATTAGTCACCCAACACACTGTGGCAAGGATGGTGTGTGTGAGTCTGTGTGTGTGTAATTGTGAAAGTGTCTGGGAAGGAAGAAGAGTGCTGTGAAGATAGAAGACAGAAGAGAGGCAGAGGGAAAAGGATAGTTTTCTCAGAAACTATCCTTTTTGAATCTTCCTATCTGAAAATTGATGCCGGCTTAAAAAAGGACATCAATCTAAACATCTAAAATTGTGCTGCAGAAAAAGCAAAAGCTTCCCTGTGCTGGAGAAATACAGAAATACAGTAGAGAGAACCTCCAATAGTCCATAACAATAGATGCTCACAAAGACAGCACAGTGTTTCAGGGACCTGCATGCATTGACTTTTAAAAAGTATGCATTTATTTCTTGATTTATTCTCATGAAAAGTACCATGGAAATTTATATTCTTCAGGCAATCCCAAATAAGCAAGAGCATCTTAAAAATAGATAACTATACATATAAGCTTGTAAGTGAATATTTCCCAATAAAATTGAAAAACAAATATGTTATGTTTTGTGTTTTCTCACCCTGGTTTGGATTATCTTTCCTTCTGTGTCCATGTTTTGCTTTCACTCTGCCTATGGGGCTTGTTTGTTACTTTCCTTGAGCTTATGCTTTTTCTTATTTGTACATTTTGTTTTTGTTAGGGTTTTTCTAGCCCCTGGGTTGTTCCAAAATTGTTCACCTTCCAAAATAGCATGTATTGTTTTTTTTTGTTGTTGTTGTTGTTGTTTTTACACCTAGATTGCATTAGTCCATTTGTTTTCTCTGTCAATGGTTCTGTTCATGGTTAACTTTTGTGCTTTTCTTTGATTTTTGTTTGTGGTGTTCCAGTATATTTACTAGTCTGCCTTCTCAGGAATCTGTTTTTGCCTCATTTGTGGAAAATATTAAAAATGAGAAACACCTGCAAAGGTCTAAATTAGTAAAACAATAAGATTTTTTTAAGGACTACAACATAGGATTTTTAGTAACACTCTTTCCTTATTGTTCAATATCTTTGTAAGAATTTCCACAAAAACAATGATGAACAATCAGTTTCCTGGACAATCCTGGCTCCTAATTTTTCTGAGTTGTTTCATTTCTTAATTACATCAATAACATAAATCTAACTGATGAGTTCAAATTCATATGCTGAGCGACAGAGAAGGTGTGTTCGATTGGATGAGGAACTAACTGAATCCAGTTACCCTTTAGTGAACTTGAACATGTGAAATTAGCAGAACTGGCCTGGATTTTTGTCCCACATTCATATTCCGATGCTTTTTCTGATGCGTTTGGAAACTGGAAGTCTTTTATGAAGAGAACTGACAATTCAGGGCACGAAACACAACACGCACCTCCAGCTGCTGACGTGATGAAAGGCACAAAAAGAGCGACCTAAAGCTATCCCGATGTGTAAGTTCCTGATTTGCACATCCACCCCTCCTCTCATTGCATCCCACTTCTGCCAAGGTCACAAGTGAAAATGGAAAAAGAAAAAAAGTTGAGCAAAGCAGGCAGGCAAACCATCTTTCTGAAAATATATAAAATATATACTTGTGTATCATTCTTTTGACGAGCCTCCCCTTTCTCATACTCATACCTTTTTTTCTCTGAGAAGCATTTTCAGAGCAGAAAATTATTTTAATACTTTCAGCTCAGACTACATGGCTTCTGGTCAACCAGCCTTCCACATTAAAACCTGAGAGACAGAAACAGTGTAATTTATTAATACCGGTTTTTAATTAGAGTCGCATCCCTGTTGCATATTTCCTGCTTTCTTAAACAAAGAACTAATGAGAACAGCAGATAAGAGCATCATGTTGAGATCTCAGTTAAAATTGTCTTATGAGAAATAGCGTTTACAAGCACAAAGTGGAGTTTGAAAGCAACAAAACACAGAAGAGAGAAAAAATACATATTGCCAAGACCCCTTAGGCACCACATTGGCTAGAAACAGAAAGAAAGCAACCAACAAAAAAAAGAGCTTTTATTGTCCCTAAGGAACCAAGGTTTAGAAATGGGGCCTCAAAAATCTCCACTTCCCCAACCTTTCTACCATGCTGAATGTAAGGGGCTTGGGGAGTTACGTTCTTTGCTGTGGTGCAGGAGAAGGTGATGAGAATTCAGCACAATGGCTCAGTACTGAGTGTGAAAGCTGCCAAACATTGAATATCTCAAGAAAAGGGAACAGAGAGAGGAACTGAAAAGAAAGTTGATAGAGCTGCAACCCACCATCTTGAAAAACTGAATTATTCTGCTGGGGCTCCTGTTCTCCCCCAACCCTCATCATCCTCAGTTTCCATAACGCATTAAGAGTTAGGTGGAAAAATTTCCACTCAAACTCATGTGGCTCCCACTCAGGATACAGAGTTTGCTCTGAACGGTCAGGACTCTCTGGACTACAAAAATGCATTTTGCTTGCGTTTGCCATCCCTGCACAGCAAGAAGTCCCATTTACTGAGTTGGCACAAAACTGACTTAAGGGTTTAAAGGTTTGCTTTTCAGTGGCAGCTCTGGGGAGATATAGCAGTATAATTGTGTTCTCTCTGAGGAATGAGCTCACCCTGCCTACATGTGCGTTGTAATCAGAGCTGCTCCTCTGTGTGTTGTTCCAGCAAGTTGGCCACTCATCACCCGAGTATTGTTCAGATCATTTAGACTGCTGATTGGTTCATCTGGTACTGAAATGCTCTTTGGCTGAAATGTGCTCCGAAGTGATAAACAAGATCCAGATTATCATAGCACTAGTGCTTTTCTCAAGAGGACCTCATGACAATCGCTGGTAACAACTCACTTTAATGTCCCCGAGAAGTTTTGATTTTACATTATGTGACCGTTCTGGTTGCTACAGCAGAGACTTAGGGTTTTACTCCTACTTGCATTCCATTAACGAAGGCTTGAATTTATTTTTTACTAAATGAAACTGCTTCCTCTGCACATCAGTTCTGCCTCAGTAGTTCTCTGCATGTACAGAAGAAAATTAGCTTTTTTGATAGTTTTCTTGGATGTGACTGCATCCTATGAACTTTTGCCAGATAATGAAAAGCAATGAATACCAGCAGACTCAAAGATAGGTAATCATATTTCCTTCGTCTTTCTGAAATGTAGCTCAGTGATTAACACTTATTTGAACAGAGAAACACAGTTTGTTATATTGACATTTGGAAAATCTAGGATGGAAATTAAAATTATTTTTCCTTTTATGTATAAATCCATTAAACATTCAAACGTATTCTGTATTAAAAAGGAGAATTTCTTTCTTTTTTTTTTACATGGTTGCTCTGTTAGGAGATTATGGCCCGTCATTATTCTTAAGTTAAGAGATAATTCTCTGTGTCTCTCCACTTTAAAGCTAATCAGAGCCAGGAATGAAGTGACATAAAACATTCTTTAGTTAACGTGAACCTTTTAAAGATCATTAGAGGAATATATACGTACCACACAGACGATGGTACATTGCTACAGTAAACCAGTAACCTTCCCATGCGATTCACATTTCTGAGCAGAGAATCTAACTGTAACAGTAAAGCTGTGGCAAAAACATTAATTATGTTTATTGCTAATACAAACATGATGACAGTTTAAACTTGTTCAAACTCTGTCCACAGGGTCATTTCCAGCCTTAAAAATGATTTTTGTGGGATTCCAGAACCGCAGTTTGAGAATGTTGAAAAATCATCAGCCCAGGCAGGTACGCTTTTCAAAAAATAAATGAAAAGGGGTGAAATTTTCAGGCCACTCAAATAAGGTTCAGACAAATAACGGAAAGCACAAATTATTTATTGTTAATAAACACAATGTTTTGTTTTCAATTTCAATGTAAATGAGAATTTTTTTTATAAATATTTCAGATCTGTAATGATTTAGAGATTATTTTATTAGTGAAATCAGATTTACTTTATTTGTTTTGTAACAATGTTGTGAACTCAGTTTATTATTGAGCAGGTAAAAACAACAAATGTCACCATCAAAATAGTCTTTGGATTTTAATTAATTCAAAGAACAAAATCTAATTGTTGTCACCAGCAAGTACTTTCAACTCAACAGCTTTGGTGCCTGTGGCCAAACGTTTGGACAGCTCATTGGAAAGCATGAACTGCTTAGATATTCATAATAATGCAGCACTGTTAATATGGCAGAATTAGTTCTGGACAAAATAAAATAAAAACTGTGTAAAAAGACAACTTTTCTTAAGAGGTCCATCAAAGTTTTGGCAGATTTACCTTTCAAATGGTATAACTACAGTACCTTGCTGTAATTCTGAGATATTCTACCCAACAGGACTGATGTAACTCAGTCAGGGTTGAAGGTCACCTTGATCATAAACATATGTTTTACTCTGCCAACAAACTGTTGATGGATCAGGACTTTGTAAAGGCCATTCTTTGTTTTCCTTAAGCCATTTTGTAACTAACATGGTGGTGAGATTAGGATCCAGTTAGATCACATTTGACCCTGAACTGTTTTGAGCTGTTGTTTTAAGATTTATTTATAATATTTTCTTCTGCTGCCATTGATATTGTGAAGTACAAGAGCCAATACTAACAAAACATGATACTGCCATCACTGTACTTCAAAGCTGGGATTTAGTTCTTAGGCTGGAAAGTTTCCTCTGTTTAGTTCAGTATGTGTAAAGAAGTACAATGGCCAAAAACTTGAATATTAGTTTCATTCGATCATAGGACGTGTTTCCAAAATGCACATCCTTCCTACCAGAGTAATCCAGCATTTCTCAGAATGTCTTCTCCCTCTTTGTCAGCCCATTCAGCATATATTTGTACAGAATATAATACTCTAACAGTTTCAGCCTATTCGTTTTGGGTTTGATACAAACATGTAGCACCTAAACATGTTCATCTCCTCTTTTACTGGAATATGATTGAACAGGTGTTATGAAATAAATGCTTACAACGCTATTGTGTGGACTTTCCAAAATTGTTGAGAAACTTACTAGACTTAATGTATGTAAACTTCTGACTTTGAGGAAAGTAACAAAAGAAAATGCTAAAAATATTCACTGCTGCCTCGCATCCAATTATTCCCTGAAACTGCTATTATAGAAATGGAGGCAAAGTTTTTGATGCTTTTTGAAGCTTTTGAGAACATATGTTGAACTCAGTGACCATTTACAAATATTTTATCTTCATTATTTTCCTCATTTCTATATTGAATGTGTGGTTTTGTTTTCTATGTTTAAAGTTGTTTTTGTCTTGCATAAAACAAACTTGAACTAAGAAAAGCAAAATGAAGGCTGCACTTTTCCAGCAAAGCAGTTCTAACATTAGCTGTTTAATAACAGTTATTTTGAGGGTCAGATGAACTTCGCCTGATTGCCTGTATTCAACTCATGTGGACTCAGGGGGAAACATAAGGAGCTGACCATCATCAAATAACAACAATCCCTCCCCCAAAAAAAGAAGTTTCAATGATGCAGCAGAAAATAAAAACAAGCCTCTGCACACATGCATCATTCAACCAACCACTCAGGATCTCCAGCAATACTTCAGCTGCACACACAAACATCATCATCATCATCATCATCATCATCAGCTGCCTCTCTTCCTCGTGTGCACCAAACACCCAAACGTGCACACAGCAACGCGGCATGAAAAAAATAAATAAGAGATGTGGTTGTGCTTCCCAGCCTAATCTTCCAGAGAAAAATTGTGCACCGCATCAGCACAGATCAGCCCTGATGAGTGATTAGGACTCTGCTGCCTCCCACAAAAACCAGTTTGTTAGTTTATTGTCTCAGTGTTTAGTCTGTGTGCTGTACTTCATTTCTACAAGGCTGTTTTTGAGAATGTTCCTTTAAATGGCATCTATAAAACATGAGGGATGCTCTTTGTGTCCTCCTCCTCTTCTTGACATGACGGAGCAGCACACGAGCATCCCAGTGCTGCATTTCTTTTGTTACTGTGGTGCTCTGAATCTCCCCTTAAGCACCAGACGGATTCACCTCAGCAGTTTGAGCTGGCAAGCTGAGAGGTGGAACAAAAAGCTCTCTAAACACATTAGCCTATGAACGTCACCGAGCAGCAAATCTTGAGGCATTGAAATCGAGTGTAATCATGTACACATAGACAGATGGTGGATTTTTTTTTTATTGTTCTGTTAAACCAAACCTGTAAAGCCGGTAGGTAATATAACGATTCGAAAGTGATGCAAGAGACATGGTTTTATGGTTAATTTGTGACATCACTGTGTATTTTCTCCTTCATAAGACACTGAACAGTCGTGTGCGTGCCTTCTGCATAAACAGACATGCCTTGTATTTTTCACACCGCATGGCATCTATAAAGTGTGTTCAAGGAGGACACATTTAGAAGTACTGCAGGAAAAAGAGGAATTTTAATAGCAAAACTGCACAATACCCACGCAGACCTTTCTAAAGTGCAAAAACTAAAGTGCTGAACGGTTTGTTTCAAGGCTGAAAACACGCTACAGATTTTTTTATTAAGCCCTATTGATCTGACAGCGTGAACAGGAAGATGGTGAAGAACACAAATTCAGCCTGGGGTGGCTTCTTAAAACTAGAAACAAGGCTCTTATTGTGATGTTCTGCACCGTTCTCTTCTTCTAGATGTCACCTGGTGGCTCATGCATATCAAGGACGCTTTCCAAGCCTCACTCAGCGCTCTGAATTCTTCGCTGTGTTGTTGCAATACCCACTTGCTGGTAGCTTTTAAAAGACAAGTGGAATTGCGAGGCAATCTGTCTCACCTCTTTATATCGATTCTCCGACAAAGCTGCAGTGTGTTTTGTCACATGCAAATAGCACAAAAGCTCAAAATGTTTGCTTCACCTGCTGTTGGAGACCACAGATGACAAAGTGAGTGCACTATTGTGGTGTCATGGTGGCAAAACTTTTTTTTTTCTTTTTGTGAGGGTTAAAAATCAAATTGCCTCTTTTCTCCAACAGAGTCTGCAGAGCAAGCTTTTTCAAGTCTCCAGTGTTACTGTCAAATACAGTGGGGCTGTCACAGAGATCCCATCTCCAGTAATCCCAAGGTGGCCTTTACTCCGCCTGTCAGCAATAGCAACCAATAACCCTACACAATAAAACCCTCCAGAACAACAGTGGGCCACAGGCGGCTTCAAGGGCTACTGACGGTGATCTATAAAACAATATAATGGGTTGCCTGTCAGCGAGTGTGAAAGGGAAGATCTACGCCTCGTCTGACTCTCTGAGGGGACTTCAATTAATCACAGTAGAATTGTATCAGGCTGCAATAGGAGTATAAGGTTATTACTATCCTCGTATTCTGCAGGATGAAATGCGATGATAGCACTAATTGAGGAAAAGGAGGGGGAAAAAAAAAACAGCTGACCACACAAGGCAAGGTGATGAAGGGCAGCTGAAGGAACAAGGTGAACATAGATTATAAGTGAGAAAGAAAGAGAGAATGAACCTTTCCGCCTCAGCGATGTGTAAGCACAGCCGTAAATATCTGCATTCTGTGTGCAAAGCAGCTGACGACAAACACAAGAGCCAATTTTCATTAGAGGCTCTGTTTGAGCGTTCGAAGCGTTTCAACAGGAGCAAAGCCTTGTGCTTCTGCAAAAGTCACAGAGCAAGAGCTTGTAGGTGAAGCTGTTTCACTCTTATGGTGGATTTCACAGGAAGCACATGGGGCCCCTGCTGTGGATTCAGATCTGTATTTGATCTGCCTGTAGAGCTTTCCAGTGGGGAGCCATGTTCAGGTAACCTTTCCACTGATACACAAGATGGAAACACACAGATTTAACGCCATCCAGTTTTGAGATGTAGGGCTCAGGGTAAAAAATAAATAAATAAAAAACAGAGTCAGGCTAGACCATCTATTTTGGTCAACCAAAAGTGAAAGTATGGCTTAATATGTAGAGCTGGAGTTGCGTCTTCTGCTTAAAGGTCATTTAAATCCAAAGTGAAGTAGATAAAATAAATCTTTGCATAAATCAAAACAAATTTAATTCCCTAAAGGAATCTTTTTAGTTGTACTAGGGAGATATTTTCTGTTTGGGAGCGTCTTGCAGTTTTCTCCTTCCTTTGACCTGGAGATTATAATTAATTAAATGTTTTAGTTTATTTTTAAGCTTTTTTCCAAAATCCCAAATCCTGTTAATCCATAATAAACTGTTTGATAGAGGTAGCTGACTGAATCTTCATTTGTGCAGCAAAGCATGTGTTCCTAACCTTTATTTGATTTTTATTGAGCTCAATAAAGTGCATCACAGTCCATGCTCTTGATTGATGAGTTATAGACTAAAACTGGCAGATTTTACTTTGAATGCCTTTAATGACTGGGGGAAAAAATCTGATTTTTCAGGATTTGGCCAACTGATTGCCTATTAGAACTGGTCTTTGACTGTTGCAACTTTAAATTGTTTTATTTTAAAAGGTTTTTGGTTTTGTTTTAGAATTTTGCACTTATATATATTCATTTTTCTTCTTTTCATGTATTTCATTTTTTGCACTTTTAAAAGCTATTTTTATGCATTTCAAAGATTAATTTTGAAAAGCACATTAATTCATTCAAACTTTTATTTTTCATAATGTCACATTTAGTCATTCAATGTTCTTGTCTAAGAAATCCAGATGAAACAGGGATGATTATGAGTCACCATCCTCATCCTAAGGAGGATTATGTCCAATGCACTAAACTTTAAATCTTCATAAAAACTCTTTGAACTTTTAATTTTCCTTTCTTGATTTCAGTCACCAACCCACTCAGAATGTTTAGGTCAGAAATGTCAGATATTCCATCATCTTACGTGATTTTCCTTGAATTGCTGTTTCACACATCTCTGTTGATGTCTCATGAATTAACGTTTCAAACTTACTTGATCTTATCTGATCAGGCATGGATTTAATAAAAACAGTACGGCTTAACCTGGCATCCTATGCATGTAACTAAAAAGCCTGTGCAGCTAATAGCCAAAAAAAAAAAAAAAAAGATCCACCAATTTCTGAACCAGCTCAAAGAGGGAGAGAGAAAAAACTGGTCCTGGCTCTGTTTAAATTGAAGAAGTCAATATAAAATGTGTGCTTGGGCATAGATCTGATTTTTGTCTAGATGCTGACAATAGAAAGTTGAAAATATGCCAACCTGCAGCAACCAGCACAGGACTTAAAACCGTCCATTTCCAAATTGGTGTCATCAGTGATACCAGTAAGCGTTTGGGAAATTTTCAATGGTTAATGTCCTTGTTAGATTTTTTTAAAAATCATCTTGTTGAATCTTTCAGCAACATCTCAGATATACAAATAAATAAATAGCAGAGAGGTTAAAAACTGCAAAGACGACCTACCTGCTTTTGTGCTCTCAGTTAATCCCCGATAACCGTCCTTTTTTATTTATTCTCCATTGCAAACCGCAAACACCACAAACATGATCTTAATGGAATTACCATATCCTCCTCGATAAGAGACGCCCTGAACAGCACCGAACCTGAAACACGCGGTGGGCTGACACCAGAGCTCTCCAGACGCGCAATCCAAGAGTCAGAGGACTCTAAACTGAGCGCTGCTGGTTACTCGCAAGCAGCGGACTTGAAAGTCTATAAAAGTTGCGCGTCCTCCTGGTCTGACTCACAACTTCCCATCTGGCAGAGAGTCGTTGCAGCTGGACTCAGAGCCGGACAGTCGGACATAGTTTCACGATTGAGGCAGAGTGAGCTTTTTTTTTTTTTTTTCTTCTTTTTTTTTACAATCCTCCTTCAACAAAGTGAGTTCGGTTTGGCTTGGGCAACAGCTTCGTGCAGTTAAAAAAAATGAATCTGAGCAGTTAAAGGAATGCCAGCGCGGCCGGATTCAATGCCGAGTGTTTCTGCGCTGGTGGTGTTTTAGCGCCATCCAGCGGTCATCCAGAATTTAAGCTGCAGTTTTTGTGGATTCTAAGTAATCTGGATGCTTCATGACATGCAGAAAAACATAAAATAACATAGAAATATATTTTTGTAGTACTCCTACTTTTATTCCATTGTTAATTCCCATCCATCAGAATTATGAAAAAAACAAAGTAAAGATCACCATTGACACAATATAATTTTAGAGAAAGAGTTTTGAGATATTTTAGTGAGGGGGCGTGGGGAAGAAAAAGTTGGGAATTGCATGACATCATTTGGGAGGGGATGAATGAGTTTATCTTGCGTTTGGACAAAAATGCATATATTTTGTTGTATTTTATCCAGAAAGACAATTTTCTTTCTGTAATTCTGGTACTGAATCATTTCAGGAAGAAGAATAGAGTAAAATATCATTGAAATAAACAAATAAATGAAATAAAAAGGTATAAATTGTCAACGATGGTAAAATATTCACATTGCATTATCCTTTGTTATTTAACTCAGTTTTGCACAAAATATTTTTGACATCTACCAAATGACCGCCAAATGTTTTGTGCTAAAGGACCTTTGCAAATCGACTGTTCATCTGTTTCTTATAATAAAAACTAAATCATGAAGTAGGAGATTTGGCACTTTTCTGAATGTTTTTATCAGGGCTCAGTTTACAGTATGTTCAGTAGTTAATCTGAGTAATTGGTAAGAAACAAAAATAAACAGAAACAAGATACCAGATGACCTCAAGCAAAACAGATTAATAAAGTAGTTTTATTTAGCACTGATTTAAAACAACAACAACAACAAAAAAAACAGTTTTAGGTTCAAATTTGTATATGTTATTTTTCTGCAAATCTTTTACAAAAGCTCAACCGAAGATACTAATCCCAGTTTTACTTGTTCCAGTGTGTTTTCTTTTTACCTCACAAAGTTTGAAGCTGCCTCTTAGTTTTTCCATCCATTTACTCATTTCTTTTCTCCCTCTCAGATTACAGATTTTGAAATGATGATGTATTCTAGACCTCTTGCATCTAACTGCTAAACTGTAAATATGCCCTCTTCCTGGTATTCTCTCAGACCTTTGATCTTAGTCTTCCTCCTTCATTCACTTTCTCTTTCAAGTCATTATTATCTCAGAAGATTCCTCTTCTGACCACTTTTCCACTTCAAAAGCTCTTCAGATCGATTTGATAAGGTAAAATCAACCTCTGTGTGTCATATGTGGAAACATTTTGACTTAGTTCAAACCTGTGGAACAAGTAGACTTGTTAAAATGTAGCTGAATTGTGCTGCTTTTTAGCACATTTCAATTTAATCAGCCAGTTTTTAATGGTTATGTTTTACCGATTTCTGGGCTAAGATTAAACTTAGATTGATAAACGTCAAATAATTGTTGGAGGTATTTAGTTTTTATGTTTGCTAAATTCTGTCTGCTGCAACTCTACCATCATTCATTAATCTGTTTTGTGCCCTTTACAGATCTTTGTCCTTTCCAAGGTAGCTTAACTTATAAGAGACATGATTTATTATAAAGTTAAAAATAACTTGATTTAATATGTGTATTTGCATATGATAGTCAAATCCTTGTTTTCCTACAGTGCCACTAATTGGGGTTTTACTAGTTGATACTGATTTCCGTTTTTTTTTTTTTTTTTTTACTAGTTGATACTGATTTCCGTTTTGGTTTTTTTTGGAGGTATCCAACAGCAAATGAAGGGACTGGAAAATGAATCCCCATTCAACCAAGCATTTTTATGGTCAAGCAAAACTTCTGATTGTTTTGTTTTTTTTTTAATAATATATGAGCAGCTTCTTCTGGAATTTCTCAGTTTGCTGACTTTCAGCTTCTGGTCCATCTACTTTATTAACCACAAGGTGAGACAACAGTGTGGACTTTCATTTGAAGTTATTTGTAACTTTTAATAGTCCATATAGGAAAAAGACACACTAACCAGAGTTGCTAAAGATTTTGCTTTAGCAACTCTCATTCTGATTCCACTCTCCTTCAGCACTACTCTATACTCTACAAGGCCTTCCCCCTCTTAATTGCATTATCATCTCTCCATTTCTGGAACAATCTCTTTCGTCTATCCCTTCGAAAATCTGGTAAAGGTTGGAACAATCAATAGCAACCTTTGAAAAGGCCTACAGAGATGGAAGTCAAGCATTTGGACTTCAGGTGAATTGATTTGGGACTGCCCTTAAGAATGTTATCATCATAAAACCAAAGCTCATATGAATTTCCTCACACACACAAACACACACACGCAATTGGAATCCCACACATGGAAGCAGAATCAAAGGGCAGAGCACCAATCCCTGCTGACCGAGTACAAAAAAATGTCAGCTCATTATCATCGACTAGGCTGAGCTATAAAATTCAAAGCAGATAAGTAGACCAGAGCCGGGCTTCACATCACCACATAACTGCCTATGAATACTGAGGCTGTTATTTTTGATTCTCTTTGCGTCATTTATATTAAACGGTTCCCAAAGTCATCAAGTTTCTTTCTTCCCCACCGAGTGTCTCTCACATGCGCTGGGCAATGAAGATGACCTCATTAATCTTTGGGGCATTGTGTGGTGCTCCCCCATAAGTCCCCAGACGCACCGGTTTGTGACAAGGCTCTGCTCATTAAATCATCTGACAGGATGAGGTCAGCGGCATGGTGAGGTGCCTCAAGCTGGCCAGGAGCAGATAAAACCAGCAGCGTGAGCGCTTGTTGGAGAAACTCGACAACAAGTGTACTGTAGGTGGCAGCGGGGGTGACTCATGAGGTAATCCCTGTTAGGAAGCGTTTGGCATCAAAGCGGAATGAAAATCTCTGGTTTTGTCTCTTTGGGGTCACACCTCATGAAGAAACACTCCAGGCACCATGTGATTTGGCACCTTTAGGAGGAAATCTCACCACCTCCGTTTGTGTTGTCAGTGTAGGTGGCATCTTGCATAACACTCATCACACCACGCTTGTCGTACTGTGATTACTCTCATTTCACGCATGCAACATGACTTGTTGTATGGGGTTTCTGCAGCTCTGCATCGATTGCGGCGGTCCGCAGCTTAGTTTAAAATAACAGCAATCTGCAGGGAGAAGGGCGAGCACTTCGCCTGAACCCTCTCTTTGCTCTCTGCAGAAGTGTGTTTGAAGACAGCAAGACGTCTACCAGAAAATTGCAAGGGGAAAAATAACCGACATTATGGCCTCGGGAAAGGAGCTCTCCATCAATAATGCAGAGGATGCAGCAGTTAATGCCCCCTTTAATTCAACAGGTCTGCAGACACCGGTACAGTTATTCTTCCTGAGCCGCGGACGCTCGATGAGAGGCCCCTACATCAGGCTTTATGGCTTTGTGTGTGGCTGCACTGCCGGGTCTCTCTCTCGACCTCAAGCCTAACTGAACGGCCATTAACAGGTTTTCATCAGGGGCCCCCGATAATGGAGTTTCCGACTTCAGCAACACTCTGAGTCGAGCCAAAGGAGGCTCCATCCATAAAGAAAGAAATAATGCCCACATAAACTCAGAATATATGAGCTCAATTTAGAGAGAACATTGAGAGTACATCTTAAAAAAAAAAACAAAAAAAAAAACATCTTTACAGCAAGCAATACTACACTGCAAAACAACCAAAGACAACTTAGTTAGATTTGGAAAAGTACAGTTTAGAAATAAAGCACTGTCTTAGGTTTAACGATAAATGTCTAACGAAAACACGAAAGGAGATTCAATATTAAAAGGCTATCTGTTCATTTATCAGATAGCTTTTAACGCCAATACGATGCGGTGGAAAAGTATTTCCCCCTTACAGATGTAATCTGTTTTGGCTTAAATCTATTGTCAGATAGATAAACACAAAATGCAGCTTTTAAATGATGATCTAAGTTATTTAGGAACAAGGTAATCCGAACCAATCTGGTAATCAACACCCTTGTTAAGTTATTAGTTATTGTCTTTAACCATTGTCATTATTATTATTATCGCTTGAGCTACACTATGTCTGTCATGATTGCTGGAGGATATAGTGGATCCATATGCAGGGAGACTGAAGTGTCAAGTGAATTTGAAGATTTAATGAAAATACAAACGTACAAAAATACAAAAACCACAGGGGGCCAGGCCACAACAAAAACCATAATCCGCACAGGACAAAACACAGCAAGGAGATACAGGGAGTACACAGGGTTAAATGGGGAAGTAATGGGAGGAACCAGCAAGAAGTAACTGAGAATGAGGTGCTTAAGTACTGGGAGGTTGAATGCTGAACAAAAGACCTGGGCTGATGAGTTAACGGTTTGTGGGTGTGAGGGGAGAGAGCAGAAGGCAGGCTGGAGAGACAGAGAGAGAAAGAGGAAGTGACACAAGGGGCGAGGGAGAGCTCACTGAGGGCATGAATCTAGCAAAATAAGTAGACATAAGAAACATAATACAAACTAGAGTGACTAAGAAAGGAGTAATAAGCATAACTACAATCACTAAGAAGGCACTGAAGTAAAAATAGAAACAAGGCAGAACTAAAAGAGATAAGAAACTCCACAAAACACAAAAACAACAAAACAGGCTCAAACAACCCAAGATCCTTACAAAGTTATATGCCTGTGGTCTGCACCCTGGACAACCTTCCAGTTCATCACAGGGCAGCACATACACCATCACCATGTATTTTATACTGACAGAGATATACCATCAGTTAAAATCGGTCCTGATCACTGATAAGAAATTAGTAGGTATTGAATTTGTAAAGCTGAAAGACATTCTCAAACTTTCCCTATTTCAAATATTTGTCCTGGTGTGTATATCTCTGGCCCTCATGTGGGCTGAAGAAAATCCCAAACTCAATAACACTAGCACATCAGTCATTTTTCAAAATTCATTAAAGTTCTGTTAAGTTAAGTGATATGCTCTCACTCCACTCTCACACATTTGGGAATTGTGAATTAAAAATAATCAACTTTGTTAAATGAAGGTAAAACATAACAGAAAACAGTACATGCAGAACTGTGAGCAGTTTGATTGAAAACACAAGCTGGGGAAATTGATCTGTCACACAATGATACATGAACCCCAGATGACTCTGACTTTTAACAGGTTATCAAATATCTCTTCTCAGCAGACGTTTCCCAAACTGGGTCGACCGTGTGCAGTTCAGGCACCTTTTAAGGAAACAAAGACATAAAACCTAAACGACTCACAGAAACATCTCAGTGTTTCTCACAGCAGAGCAGTGTGCCTCAGCACCTGCTGTCAGAGAAGCAGAGGGTCATTCATCAGGAAAGAGATTAAATCTTTATCCACTGCTTCTCTGTGTTGGGAGTACTTTATCTTGAGGAGAGGGAATAAAATCAAAGAGGAAAAGAAATCATGCTTTGAGGCAAAGGAAATCTTTCAGCTTTCTTTTTATCACTCGCTAGCATGTGGTGTTGTAGACCACCTGCAATACAACAGCTGCTGTAAAAAAAAAAGTCATGAAAATGTGCTAAAGAGAAAAGATGTGGAAGCCTAAGAGCATGTTCAACTGTCTGAGTCACTTATTAAATACAGGATTTACATAATCCCAAGTGTTAAATATGCCAACAAACATACATATACATTTTGCGTTTTCTACTTAAGATGAGTTTTTATTGGTGGCTGTTTGGCTCCATCTACTGGTAAACTTACATAAGTGCGTCTTATTTATTTATGGCAGTAATTCTTTTGCATAATCTGTGAAAAATAAATAAATAAATAACACTTAAATAGATGGATCTTGTTAAAGTTCACGTTATAAACTTTGACATAAAAATAGTTCAACAACACTTTTAAAATGCATTACTATAAATTTAAGAAGAATTAAAAGAAAACACTCACCATGTTTATTATGGTGATATAGCTGATTTGTTATAACATTCTAAATTACATTTGTGACACAGCATTTTATGTGGATCGGTTTATTTGACGATGAAGAGAAATAAAAGTTCTGCCGATACGACTGGCTGGGTGTGACTCATAGTTGTAGTTTTCCTTAAAAAAGAAACACATGACAAACATGTTTCACTGAAATTACAACTAAAAGTCTTGCCTAAAGCAGCTCGGCACATCAAGAGGATGAAATATTTGCTTATTACTTTTGCAAAACATAATTCAGTTGTAGCTCTTACTGTAGGCTTAGTGATAAAGATGAACCACATCAAAAGTCTGGAGTCTTCTACGTGTTTGCTAAACTCACTACATTGATTCTGGAAACAGGATTAATGATTTCCTTCTAATGTTTTTTGTTTTTGTTTTGTTTTTCTCATCCTCATGATGATAAGGCTGTTCAATGCTGTCCTTCAGCCATCATAGATGCTCGGTTCTCAAATGAAAATAAAAATAAAAAAACAACAAAATAAATTAAGTAACTCAACTGCAGGCTCTTCAGGAAGGCTCCACTCATGCAGAAACAAACAAGCACTTCTCTTGGTGCTTTCTTTGCTCAGCCAAACACTGAAGTAATTGAGTGCGATGTGAGCAGTGAAATAAATACCTTCTTTTTCCTCTTAATGCCTACTGGGTTGATTGTAATTTGGAAGTTCTTTTTTTGTAATTTGAAGAATGACTACAATTCAAGTGTCTTTTTTTTAAAGTTATTAAGTCCATGTACACTGGGGGGCAACATTTTACCAGAATAATGCTTCTTTGTTCTTTCGCTTTGCAAGAGGAAACCAGACAGTGATGTTCCTTTTCATTTGCTATTGTTGATTATGAATGTTTTCTGCTTAAAAAGAAATCGTCAGAAGTACATCTATGGTCACACAGAAGTGTTTAGAAAATGTTACAAAAGATTTAAAAAGAAAAAAATAATAAATAGGAAAATATTTCAATTCAAAACTTGTTACTGTTAATTGTGTTGAGATAAAACTAATTTTTAAAAGATTTTTTTTTTTAAATATGCATTGTACAGGTGACATTAAATAAGGGACTTAAAAACTGCATGACATTATTGGTGAGGAGCCTGATGATGTTCAGTCAAACAGCATCCCCACCAATTAGTCCCAAAGGTGACCATCCCACTTTGAGAGAATGTATTTTAATACTTCGCAACGACTTGGCAAAAGAAAAATAAAATAAAATATAGTTTTCTATAAAATTAAGTTTAGTTTAACTTGTTTACCGTCACCAACATTGTAGGATGCAGCTCAAGAATAGAAAATGTTTTCCTTTCTTTATTTAACCAAACAGGTAACATAATGCAGCCTATTTTTGGAATAATTTTAAAAAAAACCAACCAATTATTGTATTTTTTGAAGAAGTAATTAAGTAAATACAAAAAGAAGTAATTAAGTAAATACAATAAATAGATTATAAAATCTTCTGAAAGAAAATATGTTTTTTTTAGAATATACAATATCTTTCTCTACCTCTTTGGGTTAAAACTTTGACAGTTTTCAATTTGGTGTCATTTATATGCTTTTACATTGTTGGGTGAAAAAAGAGCAACTATTAATGACGCTACAGGATTATTAAATCTTAGTTTATGTATTTTTCCTTGGGCAATGTATTTAAACTTTATGTAGATATCAAAAGGAGCTATAACATGTTTTTCTATACTATTGAAAACTGTTTAAATATACGTCTGTTTATTTGGTCTGTTGTTTAATTTTTAAGTTCAAATACCCTTCAGGTTTTCTTGTTGAAGTGTAAGCACTGAAATTTGCATCTCTCTCGACTTGCTCACTTATAAGTGACTTATAAGTCACTTATAATGACTTGCTTCCAGTTGAGATTAATACATTGAACTTAGGTGAACTAAATAGGTGCTAAATTCTTCAAAAATTGATTTGTTCAGGAGTTCTTACCCATCTTAGTTAAAAGGCTCCTGTTGCAGGAACACATCCAGACAGAATAATACTGCCATGGCCGTTTCACTACAGCCGTGGTAATACTCAGTTCCTAGTTTCCATTCTTATTAGCACTGTAAACCGTTTACAACCTCATGTCACCAGATTTAGGTCTGTGGAAGGAAGCTGAGGTACTCTGAGAAAACCCAGAGAACATGCAGAAAGACCCCTGCTGGGATTTGAACCCAGGACTTTTTTAATGCAAGGCACCAGTGGCACTAATAATTGGAGCACTGGAATAATTACAGGGAAAGGCTTCTGTAGATTCCCATCCTATGGACAGTTTGAATTTGTAATATTGACTGAGATATTAGAGGATTGTTGGTTACATAACTTGTTATATATTTTTTTTAAATTATTATTATTATGGAGGTGTTGGAAATCCTCAACCAGATGAGATGCCATATTATAGGTGAGTCATAAAGGCGGAAGTTGGAGATGGCAGGGCAGAGTTACATCACAACGAATCAGAAAGTAACTGAAATATATTCCTGTCAGTGTCAACCAGACCTTCCCTTATCTTGGCCAGAGGGGGATTTGTGAAGCAAAGGCAGATTTAAGTCTAAAATGTGATATCAGAAGAAGTTTAAAGATCTGCCATCCAGATATTTGGGTGCCTGTGAATTTTGCACGGCTGGTTGCACATCCCGGTGAAGCCCAGCCCTATCAGATGATCCACAGCCTCCTGCCGGATCACGGCCCATGCGCAAGCCAAGGAGGCTTTTTTATTCCGTTTGAATGAGGAAAACCTCGCGTCTGCTTTTCTCAAAGCTGTCACATGGGTCCAATGAGGAAAACAATCGCTTCCTGAAATGATTGCCGTCGCCGTCTTCACGCGCTGTTGTTTTTCGCCCCTGTCCGTTTCCACCGTGATATCGCATCGCGTGTAATTTTATTCCGCCTGGATCTTTCTTTCTTTTTCTTTTCTTTTTGGTCCGGGTGCCGAAGATGATCAGCAAAGTTAAAAACGCGATGTCCAACTTGGTCGGAGGGATGATGCCTCACGGACACCACCACCACAACCATCACTCAGGTGGAGGCCAGAACAGCGGACAGGAGGGCTTGCCGCATCGCTTCCCTTACGGCCGGCCGGATTTCTTGGACCTCACCCCGGAGCTCCTGCAGTACTCCACCGAACACGCCTCACGGCCGGTGGTCACGCTAAAGAGAGGCACCAGGCTTCCCTGGGGGGCGGGATACGCAGAGTGAGTGCATCCGTTTATTATTCAGACCCCTGACGTTTATTAAATCTATTGCAAATGAGTCACTGATGTGTGGTGTAAATTTAATGACAGGCCTGTTGAGGGGTTTTGCTGCTGCAGCAGCTCCGACGCGCTGCAGCAGCCCAGTGATGATCAGAGTGGTAGACAGAGCTACCTCTGTCCACATCTGAGCTGATTGGACACCAGTGAGGTCTGATATCTTTGCATGCAGGCTGCCGTCAGATCTGACCGGTTTGATTCTGAAACATTCTGACCACAATATCTGATAGCAGCTATGCGATTGTAAAGAGATGTTTGCTATTTCTGTGTTCCTGCGTCTTTTTCTCATGCACACAAAATAAAATGGATCACTTGTGCGTGTGGAAATGCAGAGCAGAATGTGATTCCTGCATCAGCAGATAGCAGAATGTACTGCTGACTGACTCCTGCGGACAAAAAAACACTCTGTAACATTCCAAACTATTGCATGTGTGTGTTTGTGTGTGAGACAAGCCTCAGTCCACCAGTTTGTGGGCTACTCCTTACTCAGTGTTGAACTTTTAAGGAAAAAGGCTGACTCATACAAAACAAACAAAAAAAAAAAGTCAGCAGGGACACCATGACCTCCCAGAAGGCTGAATGGGCCTCATCAGGCTATGGTTTAGCTTGAGCAGTCATGCCGCACTCTGCAGCAAACGACTTTGGTGTATAAGTCACAGAAACTGTAATCGCAGCATTAGAGCTGATGCTGTTTACAGCATGCAGCATTATCAGCTGATCTGCCAAGCTTAAGCTGTTAAAAGTTCATACAGTCCAGAGCGCAGGCATCAAAACTGAGCGCACGGTTTTTACAAGTTGATAGAACTCATCTTTACTTCTGAGTGGAAAGCTCAGCCTCTAACCCTACACTTACAAATGCTGCTTTCTATCAATTCTGGGTATCATTTATTTCATAATACTGACTGCTGGGCAACATTGACAATATTATACAACTACCAACATGTGAATCTTGTATATTACTATATTACTGTTGATGCACTTATTGCTACTCACACATTTCAAGCTGGAAGCTTAATCTTGTTCCACTGCACAGTTGTGTTTGTTGCAATGACAAAATGTTGCTTGTTGCTCCTACAGACATGTCAGTCTGTATTAGTTACAACAGAGCCGGCCCAAGGCATAAGGTGTGTGTATGGCAGCTGCTGTCCTGTGAGCCACAGGAGTACCGAACATCTCAAAAGACAGGTTGAATGATGTTTCAGCACTACATTAACATGAGAGCCGTTTGTTGTTTAGAACAAATATATTCTCACAACCACTCTGAACATTTCGGTCTTGTGGTTGTTTTAAGATGGTTGAGGTCCACTTCTCTCTTGGCTCAGTTTCGATAAACCTGGAAAATCTAGTTGATTTCTACAAAATCAAAATGCTAATACAGACAGACTATGAACCCAATTTCCGCTGTTCTGAACGATCCATTTAATAGATTCATTCTTATCTTATTAGTTCATTTGTTCATATCAAAACAAGGTGTGATAAATGGAGAATACAAAACTGATTGGTATTGTAATGTATCAGAATTAGAATGATTTGGCCTTTAGGAATCTTAAATCTAGCAGGCAGACGTTTTAATCCTCACACAACTGATGTGGAGCATCTGTTGGTCTTGTCCATTTTGTTCAGTACTTTTTTCCCCTGGTGCCCTAATGAGAATGAACAGTGATGTGCAGATAGTGCAGATGGAAGCTGTCCAGTTGGAGGCCGCCCTGCTGGCCTACATTCACATTTTATGCATTTTTGGAGGCAATTAGGAGTTAGTTGTGCTTTTTTTTTATTGGCCTGACATGACTGTAGAAGGCATTTTTATGTGTGGACTGGTTTTTGCACATTGTTGCAGGATAACTGAAGAAATATATTTTTCACCTGTCGTGGGGAAATAAAGTGTCTTTGACGTAAAGATGCATAAATTTCATCTTCCTGTTTCATCTGTTTTGGAGCATGGAAATTATTACTTTCAAGCGCAGAACTAATAGAAAGCAAAGATAAGCTACAAGTACTTTGAACCTCATAAATGTTTTATTAGTGACAACAAAACATAGGCGATGTGATTAAAGATTCATGAAATAACAGATGTAGGCAGAGAACAACAACAACAAATACTCAAGGCCAACACAAACAGCTGCACAGAGGAAAATATATGTTGATACAAAAACATGATTATCACATTTTTACTGTAATTTTAAACAAACGATAGACAATGTTAAGTCAATAACCATGTTTGAGGTGCAGATGTGCAAATGTGCTATAAGTATGCACCTGTTTCACATATGAAGCTGTCACTTTAACACCCTCATTCTTCTTCTTGTGTCCAGACTAAATTTACTGTGGGACACAATGTGCACATTCAGAATGCCCTAATCATAGCAGCTGCATTATGTTCCCAACTACGCACAAGTTCGAGTAGTGCCTGTTTTCACTTTGGGTGTATACTCTGTCCTGTCAGTCGGCTTTCATTTCTTCATGTGCTGCTAAGCAGCTTCCTCCTCCTGCAAAGGAATTCAGAGCACGAAGAGTCTCATTCTTTCATGTTTTTCATGGGGCTGTGAACAATTTTGTGCAACCTGTCCTGCAGTGTTTGTCAATCAGTCAACTTCCAGTAGACATAGCTTTACTCAGTTACTAGGCCAACAGGAAACAGTTGGTTGAGAACATGTCTAAATGTTATAAGTAGTTCTTAAAGATTGGTCAGGTTTTCTGTTTTTTTTTTAGAGGTGGTTTCAAATAAACCTTAAAATGTTTCAGAAGTGACGCCTGCAGAAAGGCAATTGCATCACACGTAAAAAGCACATCAGCCGCAAGAAAAGATTTCACAGGAACTCTTCACTTCCTCTTTTTGAACTTTCCTTGCATAACGCATAGCAGGAGAAACACTGATTCTCCAGACAGTGAACAGTTTAGTTGTCAGTCATCTGACAGAAAGAAAGCAAAGGGATGGAGTTCACGCACATGCTAGCGGAGGCTGAAGCTGCGGGTTTAAAGTGAAATCCACCCACGCAGCAAACAGCAACGTGTAATTATAGCTCACTGAGCTCATGTGACTAAATTATCACTGACTCTTTTATTGTGAATCAGAAAATTCAGGATACAGAAAAAGGAGAACATTTAATCATGTGTTCTCGGAAAGGTTTATAAAAGGCTTTATGGAAGAAATCCATCTGGTAACAGCAAATCAAAAGCATGCCTTCTGTATTTGTTCCAAATTTTCTTCAAAGCTCCGAGCTTTTGGACAATTTTCTGCCTCAATGCTGCCAACCCTTCCACATGACCTTGGTGGAAAAAAAAAATAATAATAAAAAAAAATCACTAAGCTCAGCTGAAGCTATAGAACAGCAACTAATATGGAGCGCAGAGCCGAACAGAAGGAGCGCTTGTAGAATCGCTGTGATCATGCTGCAGAACAGATGAAGAGTTGTTTCTCGCCAGTCATGCATCTGCATTTCTGAAAAAAAGTCCCGGCCCCGGCAGAAAGCGGAGACGACAATCAGGAGGTTTAAAATTCTTCACCGTCATTAGTCCCAATGCAGACACCGCAGTGCAGGACACGGTGGTGCCTGTCCACTGCTTTCAACTGATTGGACACTGACAGGGCTTTATGTAATCCACATTTGGTCATTTCAACCTCATACACTATATTTTTTTGATCTGACAAACAATCATCCATGATTTTACGTGACTGTAATTAGCTAAACATTTATGGTTTAGTTAATGGTGCTCCTATCTCTTATCTACATTTCCAGTATCGGGCTCGGTTTTAGATTTCTTTTGGACTTCTATCCTGTTTCTCTAACTTTTCTTTCAGTGAAAACAGGAGCAGCAGAAATCCCCAGAGGTACTTCATGACAATAAATAAATTACTGTAATTTCTCAATAGCTGCATAGATGTGCTAATGTAGCATTTATCTATAATTAAGCTTGAAAACGTTACATAACCTAACAGTATGAAGCCCAAATTGCTGCCTTTCCAGCTTCACCCCATGTGGCAGCTTGACCATGCCAGTGGATATTTTTACACTGTTTCCAAAACACCATGAATAGCTGCCAATTTAGCTTCCTTTCTCCTCCAGGCAGCTTTTAGTTTCCACGGGAAACTATAGCACCTCTGATCGATATTTTTGTATTAGCTTTGAGTTAAATTGGAGTATATGATAATAATGGCTGGCTTGAATTTAATAACATCCAGTTCAGCTCAGCTCAGTTAAAGAGACAGATTTTTCCCTCTTGACTTTGAGGAAACAGAGATTTGCAGAATGAATAATGAACTCTCATTTACCAAGAGGCCAGGAATCTGACTCCACACGTTCCTGATGTTTAATTTGGTGAATGTTTGCTAACATGTTTGTAATTTAGGATGATTATATAAGCCTTGGGGTTTACAGCCTATTCCCTTCTCATAAAGGGGAAAATAATCAATCAATGGAATTTGTCTTGTCTGCAAAGTCAGCACTAAGTGTAGAGTGATATTATATTACTTTACTCTACGATATTACAAATTAAATCGGAACGTTCATACAGAAGGCTGCATGCTGTTGCAATCTTTTGTAACCCGTTATCATTTTTTTTCCTCCCTCCCAGCAGTTTCAATAAATTCTGCTGCAATGCACAACAGGACAGATGATACTGCTTGAGTATGAAACCGTGCATTACTCTCAGGCCATTATCCACCATCGTCGTCATCTCATCATAAAACACTTAATCTCTTCTATGACTTCCTTCTGGGACAAGACTGCATCCTGCCCTACTTTTTCCCCCTCTGTACCTCACTCTTAGTTTTTACCACCATTTTGTAGAATGTGGTCAGAAGGACCAGAATGATTTTTATGAATCATCAAAGTCAAAGCTCCTTTTGTAATTCATTGTGTCCTCCTCCATCAGGGCGATCAATGCAGGGAAGAGCATGCTGAATGAAGACCAGGCGTCTTGTGAGAAGCTGTTTGTGAGGAAACCAAGCAGCAAACACCGAAACTCCACTCTGGTAGATGACAACGGGGTGAGCAAAAACAGCCAACCAGGAATGAATGGGCTAGTCAAAGGCTGGAGGGAATAATAGATTTCAGTCTGACTTACACAGCTAGGTGCTTTGGAGTGATGCACTTTAAATTGTTTTATATCTTGAAGCAACTTCACTGAAAGTCTCTAACAGTGTCTATTCATGTAGTCTAGGGACATGATTTGGTTTTAACCCATTCTTTGATAAGAACTTTTTTTTTTTGAGAACACACACAAAAATCCCCAATTAAAAGTCTGATCAACTTTCTTGTGAGGAAAGAGCAGAAATATGAAGCCAAGCAAAAATCATGCAAGTTAGGAAGCTGTAACTAGCACCCTAACTAATACTCAGTTTCATTTTTCCTAATATTTGAGGATTATATTTGAGCTGAGGTTTTTAACTCACACAACTGAATCACTTAAATAGAATCACATTACACTGCTTTATTCAGATGCTGTTCCATAATGTTAAACAGGCATCAGTCAAGGTTTGCTAATGCATAGCATTTTGTACTAGTAAAAATTTTGTCAACTCAAAGTTGTGGTTCTTTTTAAATACCTTCTATAAATAAATTTGCAACAGCTGAGTTTAAATTGGCAACATTTTAACGAATTTGTGGAATCCTTCTGTCAGGGGCCATCTTGGGACATTTTGTCCTATTTAAGATTTACTGAAGACAGTTAACACTTTGCCATTGCTTAATGTCTGTCAGTCACATAAATGTAATGAAAAGCTACCCAGATGGTGCAATTATCAGTTATCATTGTTGTCCGTCAGTTAAAAATAGCAAGTATCCATCAATGTAAGAATAATGTTGTAAAATCTAATGTATCTGTGTAATGAACTCCATCTGTGGCCATTTAACACCTGTTTACATCTTTCAGTCAGTACTTATTCAGGTCACACTCGAACATACACACATTTGCCTCCTACATTAGGAGTAAACGAATGACATCATCTCTTGTCCTGCCCTCCCCCCTCTTGCGTGCAGCATCTGAGGGATAAGCAGATGTCTAGTCAGTTTATTTACCAGTCAGCCAAGCTAACTGGGCCTGTAAACATGTCTGCAGACACGACGGTTCAAACACGTTTCCATCACTCATTGCATCATATGGAAGCAGCAAAAGCCCTAAGGAGACTCTTTCCTTTGTCTCTGCATTACTCATTGAGAGCCAATGTAAATATGACTGAGGGCTGCTATTAACATCAAAGAAGATTGATATATATTTTTTTTACGTTGTTATTCTTGCACTAAAATGATACATCTCAATTAGTGCTGAAACAATCAGATCAAACACATTAATTGTGATAAAATGATTATTGGAATGTGCAAGAGATGGCTGCAGCATTGTCATAAAGGTTAAACATATTTCTGAACTACACTCATGTCGAAATAGAGCTTTTTTAAATTCAACAAACAGGAATATTTTCCTAAATTAACTTGTATGATTTCTTTTTAATGGATTTTATGTTTCTATGAATCGATTGCAGGACAACACAGGAATCCCTCTGCACTTCTGGGGGGTGTTTGACGGCCATGCGGGTTCTGGCGCTGCCATCATGGCATCCAAGCTTCTCCACCGCATCATCAGAGACGGCCTCGGGGAGATCTGCCACCTACTGGAGAATCCCAACAGTGCACCTCCCATCTGCCTGGCCAAGAATGGCAGCCCCTTCCAGACAGAGGCGAAAAAAGGAGGAACGCAGGACTCGGCGGAAGACGCTGACGCTGTCTGCGACGCCTCGGTCCGCTTTCACATGGAGAAGGTCGTCAGCCTGGAGAGCCTGGTGATGGGAGTCATAGAGACCGCCTTCAAACAGATGGTGAGAGGATTAGGACACATTGTGCTTGTGTTAGAAAATAAGTTTTAATGCCGGTTGAACCTTCCCACATTTTGTCATGCTGTCCCAACAAACCTGAATGTATTTTTTCAAGATTTTATATTATATTATATGGAAAATCAACACAAAACAGCACATAAGTGGGAAATATTACAAATAAAACTGAAAAGTGTGGTGTGGGTTTGTATTCAGTTTACTTAGTCAAAACTTTGAAGAACCACCTTTTCCTGCAATTAAAGCTGCAACTTTTGGGGGGTTTGTCTCTCTCTGTTTTTAACTTTTAAAAACTTAGAATAGCTGAAGCTGAGTCAGACTGAATAGAGGACATCCATGAACAGCAATTATCTTCTGTTGTTAGATATTGACAGAGGAGGTTACATAAGGACTTGGACTGGGCCATGTTAATACATGACTGCTTTGATATAAACCATTTCACTGAAGGTTTGGCTCTGAGGTTAAGACTGTTGTAATTTTGCTCAGCAGCTGTCTTGAGAAAACGTGGCCTCTTATTTGCTTGTGGAGCAGTTGAGGAGCAGCAGTTCTGATTTTAAAAAGTAAACAATACTTCAGCTACAATCTGCCTTTATCCAGCAATTGGTAACAGAAGAAGAGTTTATTGTGGAAGTTTATTCCTAATACAGCTCCAAGTATAACATCAGGTCTCAGAAGTGTTGTCTTATAGCTGTTTTTATGTCCGTTTTGCAATATTTATTCTCTTTTGTTTCCATCTACCCAGCCATGTACTTGGGAAACAGACATGCTTTCAGCCTCCATCTCGCTGGTCTTCCTGTTTAACAGGGGCCACTTAAAGTGCATGGCCCTCAAAAATGAGGATATCAGTCACTGAAACATTGCTTTCCACTTTCAGATGATGGTTTGAACAGAACTCTTTGAGTTGTTCGCCTTGTTGGTTATTTTTTTCTAACTTGTTTCTGATCTAAACCACAACTTTGTCTCTGGTGTGCTTGGTGTGTATTTGGTCTTCACAAAGTGGTTTGTTCAAGAATGTTTTCTAACCAGCCTTTTCACAGAACAGCTGTATTTAAACAGAGATTAAATTACCTGTGGACTTTTGTTGCACTAGATCTTATTTAGTGGTATCAGAGTAAAAGGGAAGGACTACAGCTACGAGACTTACTTTTCAGATTTCTATTTGCTAAGAATTTTGAATTACATCCAGCAATTTGTAACATAAACTGAGAGTTGGATCTGTAATGTAACAAAATAATAAAAATTTCAACACAACTGTTTTTGTAAGGCACCACTGTTAAATACAGAAAGGAAGTAGGCTGGATTGTCTTGAAACTGTATCATGAAGTTGTCAGAATATTAAGATCCTTCTCACATGAACTGCTATTCTGACTGAATCTGCGACTCTGGAATCATATCCTCCTTTGATGCAGTTTTACTGTCTGTTTCTGATTACAGTGCCGATAAACATCCTGAGGCAAATGTTTTCTTCAAAGCCTCTTTGTTCTTTGCTGTTTTTTTTTTGTTTTTTTTAGGAAAGAATGAACTGTAAATCATGTTTACAGAAATCTGAAGCCTTTTATTTCTGCTTTTTACTCGCAGGATGACCTCATTGAAAAGGAAAAAACTTCCTATGCCATTTCTGGTGGCTGTTGTGCCTTAGCTGTCGTTTATTTAATGGGAAAACTCTATGTAGCCAATGCTGGAGACAGCAGGTAAGTGCTCTTAGCTCGTGTAGATACTCGTTGTGTAAGCTTTTCTTTTTTTGCAACTTCACTGCTGACCAAACTGTTGCTCTGTTATCTGCGTTTCTCTCTTCAGGGCCATAATTATACGAAACAATGAAGTCATTCCGATGACTAATGAATTCACCCCTGAATCAGAGAGACAGCGGTTACAGTATCTGGTATTGTTGCATTTTTCATTTCCCTGACACTTTTCAGATTTTAATAGCAAGCATTCAGTAATCTAGGCTGACCCCACAGCTGTCTGTAAATCATCTGTTGTCTGCTTTAGTAGCTCTATAACACTCCCCAAGAACAAGCTGACTTTTTTTATCATCATTATTGTTATTAGGTTTCACTCTCCGCTCACACAAACCTGTTTTAGAAAATAATTTGCTCAAATCTTTTCATTCTCTGGTTTGATGCAGCCTCTTTTAACTAAGTGTGTCCCTGCAGGGCTTCCTGAGGCCCGAACTCCTGGGAAATGAGTTCACTCACATTGAGTTCCCTCGGAGGATCCAGCACAGTGAGCTGGGCAAGAAGATGCTCTACAGAGACCACACCATGACTGGCTGGTAAAACTCTTCATGCTTCACATCTCTCATCCCATAAGTGTTCATAAAATGATCAGCTGTAATCTGTTTCCAAGCTAAAGACTGCTCTAATCAGCAATATTTCATAGAAATACCTAGCTAAGTCGAATCTCGAGTATAACCTAGGAAGTTGGGCTGAAAGTTTGCGAATCAAGTGAAATGTCCGTGTATCTAATCAGCCGGTGTTTGCTTTGTCACTGCAGGGCTTATAAGACAATTGTAGAAGATGATCTGAAGTTCCCACTGATATATGGAGAAGGGAAAAAGGTAAGAAACCAAAAACCATAAGACAGTGTGTCTCCTCGAAACCAGAGATAATACATTCTATTAGTTTATTAGTGTCTAGGATGTAAATATGCAATTTTAGCTTAACAATTTTAGTGTGACATTATTGACAGTGTAAGTCACTCTTTTTGGTATTGATCATAATGTTTTGAGAGGTTTTTATTGTTTTTTCCATTTTCATTATTTCCTGGGATGATTTGTTCTCCTCAAAGTGGAGCAGATTATGTTTCTTTAATTTTCATTTTTAAAGCGTTCTCCTCTCTGTTGAGTTTTTCCTCTGAATGCCATGTCTGCTTGCACAAAAATGAGACCTGCTCAGTGTTTTCATTATTCTCTGAAAGAGCATGCTCTCTTCTAATAATCCTTCATAATTGGATTTTCTGGGAACGTAAGCTCATCCTGGAACAAAAACCCTGCAATACTTTGCTGTTTGACGTGATACTGACTGTGCGTGTGTGTATCCGTGCGTGTGTGCAGGCTCGTGTAATGGCAACAATCGGGGTGACTCGTGGGCTGGGAGATCATGACCTGAAGGTGTACAACTCCAACATCTACATCAAGCCCTTCCTGTCATGTGTCCCTGAGGTGAGTCTCAGTTTCACCAGCTACCTGTCAGCTTCGCCGGAGGAGCCGCCTCCGTGTCTCTGCTTCAGTGGCTTCAGTCAGTTTAAGATCAGATCAAACAGCTCTCGTTCCCTGAGCTTTCCTTTTTAGCGTCACATCAGAAAATAGTTCTTAGTACGGCCTTAAGGTCTGCCTGAGAGGTTGGTTTTTGCTTTTCTTTCTGCTCAGATTTGTGATTTCAGGAAAGTGCTAAAATCATTTTGGGACGATCAAAAACGATATAAACTTCAAATAAATTAACAGCTCTTAAAACCAAAAGCAACAAAACTAAAGAAGTCTAGGTTTAGAGGTCATTATCTGCCTGCAAGGTTCTCAACCTCCCCAAAATCACACTAGTGTTCACTGGTTTCCATCCCTGTTTTTAAAACTCCCTGCAGGCCTAAAATTAACTTTATTTGGCAGATAAACAAAGAGATGTAATAGTTTTCCACAAAATATTTAATCACAACACAAAAATTTCAAACATTTGCTGCATGTCATCTCCTTTTCTCCCCACCTTCTTTCCTGTCGAGCTGCTGTTCAATAAAAACCGTTAGGGTAAGAAAAAAAAAATCAAAATTCAACAAACTTTGGTTCACCATTTACTGTTTTTTTTGGAAAGTATATGGTTCTTTGCAATATGGATTTAAAAATATATAAAAATCAGAGATAACAGCTTAGCAATATTCTGGTTGTCATACTGTGAAGCCATCTGGAGAATAACATTTATTTCCAACCACTCATCAGCCATGGTGGAGCTCTAAAGGATCTATCTGTAAATTGCTAAATGTTAAAATAGATAAATTAACTTTTTTTCATTACTTGACTAATGATACAGCGTATAATGTATAATAACATGTATATATACTAAAACAATGGATGCCAACCTGGACTATTGGATCTGCTGTCCTTCATGTATTAGATGTGTTCATGCTCCAGCAAACCTAATTAAACTGATTGCATTACCTCCACAGGATACCATCAGGTTCTGCAGGAGTCTGTTTAATGACTCATTCATTTAAATGTGGCAACAGAGGAACATCTAACTACCTATTAACAGGCTCCCGCTGCACTGAATGATTTCTTTGTTCTTAAGCAAATAAAGTTCTGAAGCACTATAAAGTGCTACTTTGTGATACCCCAGTTTCTAACATGAGAAATATTAGTGCTTCAGAACTAATATTTCTGAATATTAGAAATATTAGTTCTAATATTTCTAATATTAGAATATTTAACTTTAAGTTAAATATTAGTGATTTAACTTAAAGTGATAAGTTAAATCACTCTAAGTGATTTAACTTATCACTTTATAAGTTAAATCACTTTATAAGTTAAATCACTTTAACTTATCTTAAGTTAAAGTGATTTAACTTAAGATAAGTTAAATCACTTTCTATTTCAACCACTAAATGCATTTGGGACAGCCAGAATGGGAATCCCAACACAGAGCTCAGACAGTTACTGTTGGGTTTTGTGGAAATGCCCAACACACTTTGTGCATATTGCTCAGGTAAATGCTACCGAGAGATAGATAATGCATCTTTAATTCCACAATCCCAGCTGCCTGCTCTGAAAGCACACACAGATCATACTATTGATATTGCTGGATTGACTTGTATGACGTGATTGAAAAAAAGTGATCTGCATTATTCTGCCTGTTTACCACACATTAATGATCTGAATGTGGCTACAGCTATATTCGATCCTGGTATAAGCTCAATGAGAAGTGCAACATTTATCATGTAGAAATAATCAAAACATCACATTTTAATGTATGCATCCTTTGTAAGACGAATAAACCTACGAAATGTCACATGAGCCATGCAGTGAAAATTGTTTACAGGAAAGTGTGTTTACCTTTTTAACCATTTCCTCATCTCAACTCAGAGCCACAAGCCCCAGGCAGTATAAACCACAGTCAGTTTCCCATAACAGAAAACCTTCTTGATTATGACCAAGAATTAAAAATAAATTCCGTTAAACCAATTTTGCTAAATTAAGATAAATTCTACATTTTTGCATGACTCTCACTTGACAGAGAAGTGTATTGTTTTATGTACTAACCTATTTTTTCACCCTTTATAGACATCATATGTCATTGTAGGACTAATGTACCTAAATAGAGAATCTGTTGGTCACACTTTCTCATTTCCTGTTTCAAGCCTCACTCAGCTCACAGGATCACTAAATGACCTGAGTATTTTGAGCTTACAGATGATCTGACTATCACATGCTTATTAAAAGTCACTCAGACAATGTGTCTCTGATTTGATGTTAGCGATTTGAACAAAGCATGTTCTGAAAAAAAGCAAATATTTATTGACCTATCAAAGTTGAAAAAAATGCACAGGGTTACAAGAGAGGTTTCATTTCAGTTTCCAAAGGCTGCAGTTCTCTGTAATCAGAGGTGACACCCAAAACGCTTTTAAGGATTCAGCACCTAAAACATGTAGCATACAGCACTGTCTGTTTTTGTTGTTGTTATTGTTGTGCTTTTGGTTGCTTTTTGGCAATCCCCCGTGTCATACATGTTTTTTTCTCCCAGATTTTAGTAGATTTCTTTCTGTTCACACTTATGCAGTAGATTATTCCATCTTATTTATTTTTTCATATTTTCCCCCAACATTCTGTACAATTCAGCAACTCATTCAAACTGTACAGGATTATGTCACATAAAAACACTGGAGATGATGGTTCTAGTTTTTGAAGTTTGAAAATCTGGCATTTTGTCTAACTATTCCATCACCTTTGATATTTTAGCATAAATATTTTTGACTCTCCTTCCCGGCAAATAAAGCTACATATTTGCAGCTTTACAAATATGTAACAGTTGTTTCCACTGTTCACAGGTGAAAGTTTACAACCTGGATGAAAACAAACACGGACCAGACGACGTCTTGGTTATGGGCACAGATGGACTGTGGGATGTAACGACTGACAAGGAAGTGGCAGAAGCTGTTTCCACCTATTTATCACGCTGTGACCCGTCTGATCCCATGAGGTGAGCAGTTTCATAAACTGTTTTTTTGGTTCAGGCTTTTGCTGTCTGAGTGCTATCTATAAAACAAAATTGTTCAATTCAGATGTGTTGTATCACGTTTGTCCACTAGGGGATGACAAATCCTGCTTTATTCTTCCAACTGTGTGTTTTATAAACTATTCTCTAACCTGTCGTTAGAACTGATATTTAAGAGTTCTTTTAAGATTTTGAAAGTTTTTTGTACATGCATGCAACTTTTTTTAAGCTTTTTATTCTTTAAAACACTATATTTAGCCTAACCAGTTAACATATGCTGTGATGTAGGATATTTAAAATGCTTCTGCTAAGTATAAGAATAGGATGTTTAAGCCATGATTTAGGTATGATAAACAATAACGTTCATATTTTGTTTTGATGTATTTATTCCTTCACTTTTAAGTGGATGACTTGCTGAAATGAATGTGTGCTCTCTGTGTGTGTTGCACAGATACACACTGGCAGCTCAGGAACTGCTGATGAGGTCCAGAGGTGTCCTAAAAGAGCGCGGCTGGCGGCTACCCAACGAGAAACTGGGCTCAGGCGACGACATCACTGTGTTCATCATCCCGCTGGCAGGACACGAATCAGAGACTTGATAAGATTTGCTGCAGCAGTCGGGCCGACTCTTTAAGGCCCCTCCCACTGGTCACTTCGAGCTCCCTGAATAAGCCCTGGAAGGAGGAAGGAGGCGGGAGATGAAAACATCACTGTCATCAAAAAGCCTCGGGTTTAAAAAGCACCTTCACTGACTCAAAAAGACCTACCTTTCTTTAGTTCAGCTTCATCCATCACTATTGGTTGATTTTTAGTCATTCAAAAAAAAATGAATTAAATTTCTCCCAAACTTGCTGTTTGTGATGTGCACAAAAATCCTTGTAGTATTTTTTGGGGTTTTGTTGATGTCCAAAGCCAGGCTGGAACTGAATCTTTTGAAAGATGATTGTTTTATTGCCACGCCCAAGTTGTTACTCCCTATATCTAATGGAAAAAAAAAAAAAGCCTCCAATAGTTTCACAATCAATAAGTGGGTTTGCAACTGAGGATTTAAGGCAACCAAAGAAATGCTTCTGCATTAAGAGGATGGAAATCTGTAAAATAAAAAAAATAAAAATACACCCATAAAAAACAAAAAGCAGAAATTACATCTTTAGATACACGTATGTTGACATTAACAGAAGGAGCATGAAGGAAGTGAAGACAAATGAATGGACCTTTATGGCACTGGACCCTGACAGAGTCTTTTTGCAGTATTTACTTTGGTAATAATGAATGAAAATAACGACACCTGAGGCACTTGAAAGACTGTTGCACACGTTCTGTAGTAGCTTGTTAATTTTTGTTACCTTTTGATGGAATGTGCTCATAAAAGATCTATATCATTGTTTTTATTACAACAGAGAGGATTGTAGGTTATAAATATGTTCGATAAAGAAAAGAAGGAAGACGTTCATGTTTCTAATGCAACTATAAGTTTTTTCATTTACCCGTCAGAGGGACCGGTAACATGTTCTCCATGTCTCGCTATAATAAGATGTGTTAAGTTTCACATATGCCTTATTGAAACATGAAAGGGACTCAAGAGTTTCCATTGCACTAAATTTAAAATCATGTAAAAGAGGCAAGAAAAGAGAACATTGTACGCCCCTTAAGTGTACCTCATACCTCTTTTGTACCATTACTGTTATGTCATGCTATTTAGATTGTCCACATATATATTTTTAAAAACTTGTTTTTGCCTGTATACAGAATTTTATTTTTGTTTTCTATCCATTATTGCTGGTGTGTCCAAGAATCTGAGCTACCAAAATGTGTGGTAGAAAGATAATGAGGTCCAGTTTAAAAATAAACCTGTTTTTCCCATTTGGCTTAAACTTGCTTATTGCTCTCCTGTGGTACTGCAGATTATTGTCCTGTCTCCTTTATTTGTTAAGCTATTTATTCCTATTTATTGGTCCAAACAATAATTATAGGAAGAAGAATCAATTTTGTGAGGAACACTTATTTCCTTCGAGTCTGTTTTTTTTTTTTTTTAAATATATCAGTAGTTTTCATTTTGGTCCATGCTCAGTGATATGAGCATAAAGTATTTGAACATAAATATTTATCTGGTGCACTCCCTTTTTTCACATCCTTGTGTTTTGTTCTGTTTTGACTTCCTGCTCATTGTCTTTAGGTGTGTGTCATCCTTCACTTGCATACACACCTTAGATGTGTTACTTAGCCCCATTCTGTATTTTTGTGCTCTTGTATCTCTGTCCAACGACGCTGTTTGTGTAAGCTGTTTTAAATATCCATGGTTGATTTATTTTCAGAAGAATGGAACTATGTTTGATTATTTGCACCAAAAAAAAAGGAGACACATATAAAAATATTTTTTAGAAACTCACAGTGAGGAAGTCTACCTCCATGCCACTTGTTGCACGAGTTTACTTAGGCTTATCTGTGACGTAAAAAAGGGAGGAGAAACCTGCAGACTCCAGTAGCTGAGACAGACATGGTAAGTTAGAAAAAAAAAGCTAACTTAACATGACCGGAAACAGATAATCAAGCCTTCAAAATAAATTAGAGGAGACTTTTTCTTTGGTTATTAGAAAGCTAATCAAACTCCATATACAATACATTCTAATGCTCAAAAATGGCAACGGACGCATTACCTATGAGGAAGGTAGGGCAAATTAATTTAATAAAAACAAGGGAACCTAGGTAGACAAAATTATACTTAGAAATATTGTAATAATAATAGACTAATTTAAGCATCATGTAAAAGGAAATAATCAAATGCATAAATAAAACAAGTAAAGAGCTAAGATCTGATACAAATTAAATATGAAGTTGATATTTATGGGAAAGTTGTAGCAAACCATCTTTTGTTTGTATATTTTTTGGTCTGGGTTTCAAGAAGTCAACAGGTTCTGCTTATTTGTTCAGAGAGATTTTAGTGAGAGGAAGGACAGATATTGAAACAAGAGGCCAGTGAATGAAGACCTGGGACACCTCGTGTGTTTGGTTTCATTACTGTCAAATGACACAAAGAAGTATCAGTCTGCTAGGTAAAATTTTTTAACTAATTTAGTATCTAAGGAGATTTTTAGAGTGAAGTTTCAAATGTTCAAGTTGCTCAAATTTAATTATTTAAAAAAATAATAATAATTTAGTGGCCAAAATGATGCGATAATTTTATAGAAGTAACATTCAAAATATGTAGCATAACATACACATGTTAAATTAGAGAAACTGGAGGTATTTTGTTGTTTCCCATAAATTACCTACAGACGATTTAGATTGAAACAAGTTCAGAATCAGTTCATTCTTATTTTATTCATTCATTTTGTAGAATCGCTCTGACATTTGTCAGAAAGGTAATAATTGGCTGAAGCCTTTAAGGAAGTAACATAAAAGACTCATTATTTTGGTATGAGATTGAATTCGAACAGACAGCAGAGACTAGCGCTTTTATTTTGAAATTTCTAACACCATGTTTCCGTCTGTCCGTTTAACTTTACGTTTCGCTGGGTTCTTGGGTGGATCTTTTTTTCCTCCGGTTCTCAGCAGTCCGCTTGCAAAGTTAGTCAGGAGTGCAACAGTAAGAAAACTTTGACTGCCTTTTTGTGCATCGCGATCCAAAAACAGAGGGAAAGTGGACTAATCTTTTTTTAAGACGTGTCGTCTTGCTGTTTACAGGTAACTATTAGAGAATAGGTGTTGCTTAATTCATCTGCATGTTTTTTTGTTCTATTTTTATTTGAGATAGTAAAATTATAGGTTTTACTGACAGAACAAGCTGGCGGCCTGTCCCTTTGTAATAATTTATTGTTTGGTGGTGGTCAGATTTGTCAACAATGTGCTGATCCGTTTAAGCACAACTTTTTAGAGCGTGTAAGAGTTTAAAAGTGAATCCGGCAGGTGATTCTGTCAGTGAGTCAACCAGTGTAAGACTTTTAGCCGTTTGTTTCCCTGGGAACACGTTTTCACCCATACCACTTTCATTTTCAGCGTTTTGGGGCGATAAATACTAATGTTTGTTATTGGTTGGTGAAACCAACCATCTTCAGGATCCATGTGCATGTTGACTGAATGATCTGGTGATAGAATAATATAAAAGCTATAGTCGACTTCTGGTTTATTTTGTTAGATTGCTGATTGATGAAACAACGAACTTTTTTTTTTTCAGTCATTTTCAGGAGATTTTGATGACAAAAACTTAGTTTTGAATATTTGTCTACCGACCAAAAAGGTATTCTGTAGTAGTTTTAGAAGTTTAAAACCTAAACTGTAGTAATAATGGATTTACTATTCCTGTACTATTTATTGTCTGCCCGTCACACTAAACAAGAGGCAGGGACACATCAGTTTTAGCCTTGGGGCAAAGTTGGTGGATATTTTCTTTCAAACAAATGTTTCTAGTCATTTTTTATTTTTTATTTATTTATTTAGTACTTTTAATTAATGAAAGTCTGATCCAGGAAGCTGTATTTTGTCAGATTTTGCAGTTACGTAGACCAGAAACTGTTTACAGACTCCACATGATCAGCCAGTCATTCCCATTTGTTTGCTCTGGAGCTGCACTCTTTATTGGCTCTATTCTCTGGGAGCCATGCTGTGTGTTTTTTCTGTTTTGCCTGGTGCTCCAGCTCCAGGTACCACCAGTAGAACAACCCATTATGCCCCCTCAATTTGAACAATTAAAACTTCTTTTAATTGTTTTGTTTGTTTTTACTCTGTTGCTACTTCTAGTTGTGTACTTTAAAATGTATCACTCAGTAAAAACTGCAGAGCTGGTTTGTTTGTGACATCTATAAATGGAATGAGGCAGATAGGATCAGTCATGCGTTTTCCTTCCGTTGATTAAGATGCCTCTGCATCCAGTTTGATACAAAAGTCAACAGTGTAGATTTCTGGCCATCAGATTTAGCCAGATAAGACATTTGCAGCTTTTGAGTTGTCTTAGTTTGTGAACTTTTGTCTATTTATCAGACAATGTGGCTGCATTATAATTATTTTTTTTTTCTTTTACTGCTTTGGAATCATATTGTTTGTCTCGTTGCAAAATGCAGCAATCGACATTTTGCTTGTTCCTTAATTTCTGGAATTTCAGGGTTTCAAGTCAAAGTCTATACTTGAGTTTTTAACCACTTTGTCCTTTAGCTCCAAAGAGTTTAACCACATTTCTGCAGAACATCTGAACCACCCTCAATATTGCAATGAAAAAAATGGACCTGGGAAATAGGTTTTGAGTGCTGCCATCAGCTGTAACTGCGGTGTATCAGAGAGGTATGAGGAATGAAGAGGTATGATCTTGAAAAGCAAGTATGAGGAAGAAAATCTTGGTGATATAATTTCCTTTAATGTGGTCAGATGAAAAAAAGTCATATCATGGAGGTTCCAGAGTTGAAAAATAAAAAAAAGTGCTTTCATGATAAGTACACACATTGTTTGGTAAATATGATTAATTAAATTTGCTGTTGAATGAATACATATTTTATTTTCATGTTCCAATGTTAGTTTCTTGTATTTATTGCAGAATTTTAGCATAATATATATTTTTTCTTGTACTTATCTTTTTCTTTATGATAGCTTCCTGAATATTCTAAAGCATATTATTGCAACATAAAGCCAGTCTCTGATCTTTAGTGTGGGGTTACGTTGAGTAGAAGTTACCAGCATCAACTTTGGAAATAGATGGTATCACAAATATGAAATGAACCCTCTACTCATCTGTGCATGTTTTTCTTAACAGTAGATATTTTGTGATTCCTCAGTTGGCAAAAAAAACCTACATGTTGCCATGTTGATTCTCCTTCACCGAATAAAGCTATAAATTTTACATTTTACTTTTTAATTCTATTGATTGTCTAGGGGCTTCTATATTTTAATGCTGGGCTTCCTGTTTCTTTGTGTGTTTATAAATCAATGCATCTTTTGTTGTCTGAAGTGATAAGCCTCTCCCCCAACAAACATCTCACCCTGAGAAATGAAAACTTAAAGGTGTAGTATGTAACGTTTATAAAAAAAAGTGGTTTTTACATCTTGTTTAGAATTATCACTATGTCGTTACAGTATAACATAAGACAGATAATCTGTGAAAAAATCAAGCGCCTTTGCCTTTTCCCAGTGCTCCCAGGACTAACTGCAGAAATAAACCACTCAGATGAATTTCCTCCTTTACACACTGTCATGGTGTAAAAGAGAATCACGCTTTGAAATAAACATGGGAGGGATGAAAACCCAGTTAACTTACGGGTTCAGTCAAGATGAAAATGTTTGATCTTGATGACACATCATGTGCTGGAACTGGTAGCTACTTAAACTTCCTCTTAAGGTCTTACTGTGATTTGTGTCCATTAGTTCCTGCATTACTCACAGGCAGCATATGTGACACAGACTAAGGCTATTTATGGAACATTTTTCATAAATCATTTTTTTCTTTTCATGTACATACCAACAATGATGCTCTTTAAAGGCATGGCGTTTTCTTAGTTTAGTTTAAGATGGTGTGTGGGCATCACAACTGTTATAAAAGTTTTCTAAATCTGGGACTCTTATTTTGTAGCACAAGCAACAGGAGGAAAAACTGTTAGAGCTGAGCAAAACAACATTTAGAAAATGTTAGTAAAAGTCTCTGCAGCGGAACCACAGGATTTAGAAAATGAAGGATTAGACCTTTAGGGTAAAGGCTTGATAACAAAGGGAAACACCCATTCACTTTAATGAATGGCCATTCACTTTAACACTGCCAGCTAAGGCAAAGCTGAATATGGAAATGGGGCCAGGATGCATTTATTTAGTCATACAGGTTTCTTTTAATTGAGCCTAAGTTATGCCCTAACATGCAAGGAAATACCACCATTGTTTAGTGGTGGTATCTACTATAGAGAGCCATATTCATTAGTATCTGAATATATGAACTGGCAGCAGGACTCGGCTCATTACAAAACCACATCTGTTTTCTGGTGAAACTGTAGAACGTTTATTAGTTCGTTTTGATTATATTTACTCACTATAATAAAAGATGTAACATTTTAATTTTGACAAAGGTACATTCATTTTAACCCGTGTGTAATTTTAACCTGCAATAAAATTACTGACACACATGGCAGTAATTTTATTATCCTATATAGTTGTCTTATGATTTTCACAACACTATGAGGTCTTTGCAGGTTTATTCTCAGTTCTTTTTATAGCAACTCACTATAAAAAGAATTACTATTTCTTTTTAATAGAAAATGTTTCTGGACTAACCAAATGTAAAGTTGTGTTTAGTCAGCTTTATAGATACCAGCATTTGCATTCATTTCCTTTACTCGTGTCTCAGTCTTCAGTGTTTAAGAGGTGAACAAACAAGATTAAAAAAAACTGAGCGATGACATTTTAATGTCCCATCTTTTGTCTCCTTCATTGTTTATGTATGTGGTATTTTTCTTTTGAAGATAAAAATTGCCTGTGACCACATACACAACAAATAGCCCGGCCCTTTGTGTAATAACATAAAGCAATTCAGTCAATCCAATTGTGCATACAAAGCATGGGCTTTTTTCTTCTTTGCTTGTACAGCATACATCTTTACAGAGACACAGTCTCTACAGAAGCCACAAATGGATGACAATGTGGTCCTGTGGTTCAGAAAATAAAAAAATAACAAAACTGTGAGGTTTTTCTAAGCACTCGTTTCTCTTCTTTCCAACAGAAATGGCAACCGTTCGGAAGAAGCTGGTGATTGTGGGAGACGGAGCTTGTGGGAAAACATGTCTTCTTATAGTTTTCTGTAAGGACCAGTTTCCTGAGGTCTATGTTCCAACAGTGTTTGAGAACTACATAGCAGACATCGAAATTGATGGAAAACAGGTTGGTATGACTGACATTTTGGATATAACTGTCATATATACAGCTTCTCCAGTTCTACATTTTATTACCACAAAGGACAATTAATGTTAATCTTAATTTCACAAGAGTAGACCCAGTACCTTTCCATTACGGGAAAACAAAATAGTTCTATGTTTATTTTAGCATTGGAGACATCATATCAACTGATATACTTTTCCTTTGACTACAGTTTTTTTAATGTCACTTTTCACAGAAATGTGGGATTGTGGGAACAAAACTATTCCCAATAAGTATTGTCCACTCACAGTGATGAGTCTTTATGCTGCACCTGGACTGTTACCTGTTGGTTTGTGTTACTATTTTAAGGCGCAAATCTAACTGTGTACCAAAGCATGAAAATAAATATCTTCTGAGCTTATTTTGTTCTCAAAGCAGCTCTGCCCCCAACTAATGAGCTGTTGATAAAAATAATCCACCACAACCTACAGACATGGAAAAATCTACTATAGAGAGCCAAGTGACTTTTGGGTGTTTCTGGCAGCTGACCTGCTTATTTCTGTTGTTAAGTGTAGCATTCACCATGTTTTCCATTAGTAATTACTTTTAATTACTTGTGGTCTTGGAGATCTTCACAAACTGTACTCTATTTTGCTCTATGCCTTCATTGTTTGTTTACATGGGAGGTCAGCTAATTACCTGGATGTGCTAATATTTGCACCTGTACAAATCAATATGTGTTTCATAATTTGCTTGTTTTTCCAGCTTCGGTGCCTTTTCAGGTGGAGAGTTGTGAAACCTTATATTTTGTCTTGCTTGAGGAAAAGATGACCTGTTAACGTCGAGGGGTTTTGTTCTCTTAATCCGACCACTAGAGCAGAATCACCGCTTGGCAAAACAGGAAATGACTATACTTCCTGACTTCCTGTTCAGACAGGGAACAAGGATGTCTCCTGGCAATCCCCCTACCTCCCTCTAGACCCTTCTGCTGCTCTTGTCCGATAAGTCCTTTATTTCCTGTCCTCGTCCTGGTTGCTTATGGGTGGAGGGAGGGGCTAGAAGTTGTATTCTGGGAGCAAATTAATATGTAATGGGCGTCTTTTTAGTGGGAGATAATTCAGTAACACAGATGCTAAGAACTTGTGCTTCTCACATAGCTGTTAATCTCTTAAAAATCCAGTTGGATTACATTTTTGTTCAGCCTCTAAATTGGAATGTTTTACCCCTGAGGTGAAAAACATTCTCACTCTCACACATTCAGTACCAGGCTGATCCTATAAGTAGTTGTTTTGCCCTTTTTTCTTTTACTCCGTCTACAGCTCACACCTTGTCCAGTGGGAACATAATGATCTGTTTGCTCATGCCGTTTCAGCAGTGTTGGCCCACCTCCCCCGTGCCTCTGCAAACCTCTATTTTAGGACTTATGACTGATTCTTATGCTCTCTGTGGGAACAACAGAAGTTACCCAAAAATTGGATCATTAAAACTTACAGTGTTAGCTTTCCCAGACTAAATTGCAGCCGTTTGTGCCCATTCAGAGACATAATGTAACTGATTAGATGCCTAAATATCCCCCAATCTGTCTAATGTAGCTAATCAGCAATTTAAAAGGATGAAGACAGTCTCCTCTCCAAAGGCATTTTCAGGACACTAAAAACAAAACTACGGTCATGTCAGGACTGCTGCGATGGTATAGAAAGAATGGCTGTACACCGATTTTACCAAAACAAGTGATCTGTATTAGATTAAGAAACCAGACACAAGTTACAATGTAAACATGAGCAGTGGAGAAAAATGTTCCCTGTGGAGTAGTGCTGACAGTATTTGGCTCTTCCTTCACAATGCTACAAAGCTTTTAGGCATTTTCCACAATCTATATGAGTTTCCCCATCATTGTTGACAGCGGTTTGTTAATAGCCATACCACCCAGTCCTAACAGAAATGGTGTTTCACTTTATTTATTTATTTTTATTTTACATGTATAAAATTTACACAACCTTCAGCAGATTGCAGTACATCTTGTGAATAATTGAAAAAGCATTATAAGAGAAACTTAAAGGGTTTCTAGTCTGAAAGCTGCACACACCATGTGGAACGCCCCTCTGAGGTGACTGCTGGTTGCAGGAGGCTGTTGGTCCGTGAGTCATAATTTACTAGTGCAGTGAATGTTGCCTTTAGACATTACATACGTCTCAACATACAACACAAATGTTTTCATATTGCCGTCATAATAGCATATGCAATTTTTCGTATTTATGCAGACTTTTAATTGTTTATCTAATAAGCTGCTTTTAGCTGCTGTTGCACAATAATCAAACTGTGGCCGATATTGCAACAAGTTTGCCTGTGCAGTATTAATGTTAACGTCATAAAATGTTAACATATTAATAAATTTTTCAACACTTTCTCTGGAGAACAAAATGATAAAGCTGTTTTTTTTTTTTCAAATTGCTTCCTATAAATGATAAATGAAAGCACTGTCATTGATTCTTTATTTTCTTCCATCTTTTCTTTTTTGTAATTATATAAAAATTCGACAGGATGTATTATGGGGAAGTCCCAGGTCAAAAATTACAGCGACTCTCAACGAAGACAACAATAGTGGAACAAAGCATAATAATATTAATCATAAGGATTAAAAAAAATGGCTTAACTGTTTGCCTTTGTTCTCCAGGTGGAGCTGGCGTTGTGGGACACTGCAGGTCAAGAGGACTACGACAGGTTGAGGCCTCTGTCTTACCCCGACACAGATGTCATCCTTATGTGCTATTCCATTGACAGCCCAGATAGTTTAGGTGAGGAAATCTTAAAGCTTTTCACCTACATACAATGTATTCCATCCACATTTAAACACTTTTCCTAACAGGGGTTTAGCTCTCCCTTGTGGAGCTAAACCCTAACAGGGTTATGTTTAACCTTTAAGCTATCGCTGTGTTATTCCTGTAGACTATTTGAAAAGCATAAGGCTGCATCCAATAAACCTCTTTTGGGCATCCATGTTTCTGGACATACATCTTCATTGAGTCATTGCCTCTTTGCAGACTTGCTGTCACTCAGCAGTTTTCTGCTGCATCCAAAAACCTTTCTAGATTCCAAAAGACAAAAATCTCTGTGCAGACTTTGACGGAAAAAGGTGTATCCCAGATTGACAGAGAGACAAACTCCAGTGATTTCATTGTCAACATTTCAGGTTCCAAAAGAAAGACATTAGTTTCATGTTCATAAAAAACTACCCAGGGTTTTGCAAGCTATATCTTGTGTCTGTGAATGTCGGATTCTCCTGCTGGAGAATCCAACAAGGGCAAACAAGGTGTTTTGAGCTGCAAATATTTTATTTTCATCAAAATAGATAATTCCATCTTGTAAGGGATTTTACACAAAAAGTGAAGATCTGTGATCTTAGTATATATTTTTTTTTTTTTTAAGCATTTTGTTTATTAGATGTTCTAAAAAAAATTCAGAGATTAATGTAACTTTTTATTTTCTGTCTTTTCTGTTAGGTTAATATATAAACAGTTTAACCAACTGTATATTTTAACATTCAAAAAAAACTTTTTGCATGTTGTAAAAACTAGTTGTTTTTTCAAGTTGATTTGCACTGCAAGTGACAGACATTTTCCTATAAACATACTGAACTATCTTACAAGCTTCATCTCATTCATACCCATTTAATAATTGCTTATTGGACACCTTAGAGGACACAGAACTGCTGTAGCTAAAAACATTTCTGCCCCAGCAGCCTGCAGAGAAGTCAAACCTGAAGTCCAGACTCCAATCTGCTTGCTGTCTTAATAGCTTTCCATTTGCTTTCTCAAGTACTTCAGCCTTTTTTTTTCTTTGCCTTGGAACAGAAAATATTTCTGAAAAGTGGACCCCTGAGGTGAAACACTTCTGTCCCAACGTTCCAATCATCCTTGTAGGGAATAAGAAAGATCTGCGGAGCGATGAGAAAGCACTCACAGACCTGACCAAGATGAAGCAGGTATGAGGTGCCCTGTCAGTTAGATTCAGGTATTTAATTGTTAACATCTACTGAATAAAAAGCTGTGGAACTGAAGGACTAAAACTCTCCATGACCTTAAAGTTGAAATACTTTTGTGATTTCCTAAAATCACAAAAGACTTTGTGTGATTTCCTAAAACAGCTTTTAAACCATCAGATAGTAGTGAACATATTCCTGTTCTGGGTCTGATAATAAAATCGATTGCCGTACACAATTAGATTTCCTGCATTTTCATCTGTTAGTTTAGAATCCCTTGTAATCACAAGGTCCTTTCATCTCATTTCTATTAATTAAAAATTGATATTTCTGTCAAGTTTTCCAGGAGTATTGAAATAATTCTTTAGTTTTAGAATGTGTTTCAATGAGAAATTAATGGATTACAACTAAAAACAGGTTATTATTCAATATAGAGAAAACCTAAGAGGTCAGGAGGTAATACAAATTGTTGATGAAGTCCACCTGCTCTTTCAGAGGCAACTGCCCCAGATTTTCCTTTCAGCTATTTTTTCTCTCGCAAAATTGGAACATTTGACGATTGGCTCAAAAGTTCAAAACTGTAAATGTTGTAAAAGTAATTAATTTAATTTTTTTTTATTGTCTCAAAATTTTTAATATTGGGCTGAAAAAATAGGTTTACAATCAGAAGTTGAAACATAAATTATTTCCTGATTTTGTTTGGGGAAGGAAAAAGAATAAAACAACATTTCCAAAAGCAATAACTTGCTTTTGTTTAATAAAACAAATTTTATTATAGTTAAAATTAGCTTAACTTTAATAACAAATTATTAAAGTTAAAATGACTTTTAAAAATGTAATGTAAAAGCTGGATTCCAATGTTTTTTAATGGCATCTATAGTTTCTAAACAGCTCTGATCTTGTCCTGCAGGAGCCGGTAAAGACAGAAGATGGAAAGAGCATGGCCACCAGGATTAATGCTTTCTACTTCTTGGAGTGCTCTGCTAAAACAAAGGATGGCGTGCGGGAAGTGTTTAACATCGCCACGGCAGCAGCGTTGCAGGTCAAAAGGAACAAGTCAATGAAAGGCTGCATGCTGCTGTGAGCAACATCCAGGCCCAGGAAACCAGGAAATTAGCTGACCGGTCAAAGTAAAGCAGGACACATGAAAAGGACTGACCTTTTATGAAATTGATCTTTGTACTGTATCTCACATTTAAAAAACAAACAAACAAACAAACAAAAAAAACAGGCAGGTAAATAAATTAAAACAAACCTGAAAATACAGGGAATGGACATTACTGTATGCTACTGCTATGAGGATGTACACTACACTTTTGACTGTTTTCTTTTCTACGGGGTTGTTCTTTACAATTGTGGGCATCCTTTATCTTCATAAAGTCTCGTGTCACCAGTCCAGCTCTGTTTACATTGGAAATACCATTCGACTGGTAAAGCTGGTGACCATTTTAAGTTTGTGCGTTGCCATCTATGTGCGTTGGGCTTTTAGTGAATAGAGGACCTCTTCACTGTTCTGTTACAATACCACAACTTTAAAGTTTGAGCTCTGCTGGCCAATCATCAAAGAAAAATGGCTGCCTGTGCTCCTTTGCATTCTCAGTTTTTAGTCAATGCACAGTAAACAAAAACAAGTGGCTTCTAATATGAAAGAAATAATCTGTGACGAAGTCAGCTTTCTATTTTGTTTATTCACACAGACAGTCTGCACTGTGGATTAAGATGATAAGAGGGAGACGTGACCAGCTGAGACGCAGGCCATTGTGACTCATTCATGCACAATAGCTGTCAGGAGTGACAGGAAGATGACTTAGTTTAAAGTGATTGCATTGAGGCAATGGCCTGTTTGGTTATTGTATTTGCTTTCTGCTTCTTCTCAGCATAGCCAGTTACACCTACTGCTGGAATGTCATCAATAAACCAGTTGACCCAGTCGAGAAAACCATGATCCATTTGCACATCTTATGTTCCCAGTAGGGCAACATTCCTTACAGGTCCGAGAAGAGCAGAGATGCGATTGAATCGTTTGTTTTATTCCAGTGCATTCACAGTTCTTCCCCAGAACAGACAGAGTGGCTGCTTGACAGTGACCTGATACCGTCTGAAGAGTAAATTACTCGACATGTTTGACAAAGGCCTCTTTCTTTGATTTACTGACAGTGCCGCATCTATTCTGTTAAGAATGCTGTGCAGATTGGGCTCACAAAAACTGACAAAACATTGTTGGAAAAATTGCTTTGTTGCTGTATCTATAACAACACATTTATTATTTAATTTCAAAGCAGTCTTGTCTTGTTTGAACGAATCATTAATCATTTGTACATCTCTCCCAAAAGGATATCTCATGCTACCTTCTTGCAAGACTCTCAGCTGCTAAAATGTACACCAACTTTCTGACAGTGCTGCATGCCTGCCAAACAATATGGATTGGAACCCACTGAAAATATGTGCACAGGTTTAGTGGCATTTCATATGTTTTGGCTTACTTTGGAAGGGTCTTTAAATCTTTATGCTGAGGAATTAAGAAGTTCAAGAAATCAGAATAATAAAATGATTCCTTCAAGCCAGCAGTGGGTGTACTGGTAAATCTCCAATGGCATGCTGCTGATGTGTGCAGTAAACCTCCAGGAAAATCCTAATTGTAGAGAGAAATACACACACCGGAGAAAACCCTTGGCCACACAGACATAAAGTCCATGAATGCAGCTTCTGCTGAGTGTCTTATCTATTTTCAGTGCAAGACTTTATAATAAAGGATGATCTATTACATATGGTGTAATATATACACAGTCAAAACAAAGTTCTGTTGTGAATATCAAACTCAAATCATTAAACTATTTTTGAAACAAGATGAGCTACTTTGTTTCTATTAAATGGATAACTGAGGTAATCTTTTCTTCAGCAGTGTGAAACTATGAGGGTAAAAAAATAGACAAGTCACAGCATTTGTAAAATGTAAACTTTATTAGGTTAGCCCTTCTATCAGAAAATACAAAGTATAAGAGTAATGCTTAGCAATTGAGCATTAGTAAGAAAAAGTGAATACATTCCAGTGAATCAATATTTCCATCTTCAGTGTAGCCGTATTTTATTTATTTTTTTCAAGGAGCACTTTTAAAAAAAATGAAGTCAGAGGTGTGAAAACTTTTTTGCTAATTTTCATAACGATTTCTTAAGATATACACTTAAAAACATTTATGCAGTAGATGTAGAAAGAGAGGAGGAAAGAGAAAAGATTGCTTGTGCTTCTATGTGCAACATCTTTTAAGATGTTTGTGCATAATCAAAACTCTAAATTTCACTCTTCCATCCAGGATCCACATGCAGCTGGAGGGCACTCATCTCTCCAACGGGCTCTACAAACGCAACAGCACTAATTTAGCTTTCTACTAACAGGAAATAGATTATTTACATTAACTGATTTAATTGATCAACATGTGGAACGAACAGTTAATTATACATCAATCACAACATCTGAAAATATATCCACAAAAATTTTACATTTTCTACATTTAATTTGAACTAAAAATTGTATTAGTGGTTTAAACTTGTGTCATCAGCAACAATGGCTCTGGCAAGATGCAAAATACTAAAGAACAAAATAAGAAAAATACACAAAAAATAATTTCTAGACTAGATTCAGGATGAAATACTTAAAGACTAATCAAGAAGTAAAAGAAAAAAAACTGTACAAACCTTCAGAGTCAGTGATTTTCAGGGCTTTCATTTTTGCCTCAAAGAGATCTTCCTCTTCAACGTTCTTGAAGTCAATCCCTACGTAGCCATTCATCTCCACACAGTAATTTATGAACCTATGAGAAAAAAAGTAAAGCCATAATCTCATCAGAAGCCTGACCTGTGATTAGCTAGGTCCATATTTAAGTCACAGGGTTTATAGAAAATGTTAAATACACACTTCATTCCCCACTCATTCTCTCTCTTTGTGAGGGAGAATAAAGGAGGACCAGTCTCACTATACTGACACCAACACTGAACCCTAAAGGTTTTTGTAGCTGAAAACCTCTCTGTGACTTACTTCTTCCATAGAGGATCCTTCCTGAGGATCACTGGATTCCCTATGACTATGAGTAGAGACTTGGCTCTCGTCAACGCCACGTTAAACCTCTAAAAAAATAAATAAATACAATACAGAGTTGTGATTTTGATTGTTTTGTGTAAAAAGATGCACATGGTTGTATTTTAAATGATATAATAAAGAAAGAATGAGACAAACCTTCTCATTTGAAAGGAATCCAATGTTGAAGTCTGTGTCCATTTTAACGTAGCTCAGGCTGCTTCGCACCGTGGAGATGATGATGATGTTCCTCTCTTGTCCCTGAAACTCCTCCACAGATCCCACCTGAACCCAAATAGAACAGAGATAACTGTCAGATTTAGTATTTAATAAAATGAGCCAAGTCAGGCCTTCTGCTCGTTTTTTTTTTTTTTTGCCAACAGTAGCTTGATTTTTTTCATCGTTTCAGTCATCTGACCAGCAGTGTGTAGCAAAAGGTGAGGGAGGGGCAACAATATGATTCTCTATAGAGCTGAAAGAAACGCCAATCACTCCTACAGTTTATTTGGCATCTCATTATAAGTGCTAGACAATAGAAAGCAATATGACTGAATGTTTTGGCGGTTACCAAATCATCTTCGGAAAACAAACTCAAAACTTGCCCTCAATGTTTTTTTGTCAGAAGAAGTCAGAGCAATGAATTCCTAACCTTCAGTTCTTTGGGATCATTCCAGTGACTGAGTGTTTTGAGGGACTTCAGCGCCTTTTGGATTTTCTCAACCTGTTAGTGGAGGATGTTACTGATGTTAGCTCAAACGTTCTCTCATCTCACAGTTAAAGTTACCACTGCGCAGCATCACTTGTTTCCTGTAGGGGGTGATGATCCCGATGTCTTTGGCCGACAGCTTGGGAAGACCCTTCTTTCCTTGTGTTTGTTCCAGCCTGTTGAGATACGCGACCAGCGTCTCAATCTCGGACACATTGAAGAAAGATGGACTGTTTCCCTCTCGCTCGTCTTTCCCCAGCACTCCGTGGAAGATCACCGGGAAACCCTGTTATGAAGAGTAATGGCAAAAGAAAAATGAACAAAACCAAATGTATCTGAAACTCTTCCATATACTTGATCTTTGTGTTTCAATAGTTTCAATATGAACTATGAGCAACAAGTGGTTGGGGAACTTTAAAATATAAACAAGCTTTGTTCGGAATAAAAACAGCGCCAATTCAAAGTTTATAAAAATGCAACCAAAAACAATTCATCCACTGTACGGCCATAATGGGCAAAAAGAAAAAAGAAGAATTCTGATGGACTTCTGGAAAATATGCTAACTTTTTTTTTCTTTTTTTACTTTTGGAAGAAGTATTTAAACAGTGGGAATAAGGCCAACAGGCCAGGCTTAATTTAATTCTTTTACAGTACATGGCAGACATTGTCAGTCATTTACATAAATTACTGACGATAAAAACTTGCTCTGCTGGTGGCTAGGAGCATCTTTTTGTTTTAGTAAATCTTATAGTACTAAGTTAAATTATCTATGAGATTTAAGCATTTTTATGTTTACTACAAAAATTCTTAAATATCACACCTACAAGGGAAATACTTTAAAAGCTGTTATAAAAGAATACTACTAAAGAAATGTTAAAAACCATCTAGTTTAGTTCAGCAAAATTAAACATCCCAAAGATCTACACACAGACTGTTAATGCATATTTTTTATTTAATTATATTGTCATATTAACAGTTTTCATTCAACCATCTCTATTTCTGTAGAGAATCACAAGCACCAGAAATCACAACACCTTTTGGGGAAGGGCTTCCCAGTTGCAGTAGATTTCACGCTCCTCTTGTGATGCAGAAACCTGCAGTTCATTGTTGTAGAATTCCTCATTGGGGATCTTCAGGATGGCAGCGTGAGATCTAAGGGAGGAGCAAAAAGCTTGAAGTGAACAAAACAGGAAGAAAGGCAACTCCAAATCCCAAACATGCATTTTTTCTATTTACATTGTTTCTTGTTGCTTTTTGGGCACACATAATTTTACATTACTCAGTTACTGAAAGTAGAAAAAATACAAGCCAGTATGAAATATAAATTACAGAATAGTAGATACAAAAACATGACATGTTTTCCTTTTTTATTCTTTTTGGTAGTACAAAAAGAAAAAGAGAAATTGTATATGAGGTGATTGTATGAATTGGAAAGCGGCAAATGGGATTATACAGTTATCCAAGTTTGCACTGAGTCATGTACCTGTAGTTCTGCAGCAGTTTTGTGACAAAACGAGAGTCAAGATCTTGGTAAGGTTTACGATTCATCAGCCTCTCCAACAGAGACAGTCCTGGAGAGAAGTCACACATTTTTAAAAACACAATATCTGGTTCACTTATGGCAGCAGCATCCTCTTCATACTATGAAACTAATAAGACCATTAAAACATCACAACATTGACATATATAGGATTGAATTGGACATGAATGGACTAATTTTGCATATAATTTTTTTTCTTTCTGTAATGCAGTTTGAGACGATATTCATTTTGAATTGCTTAATAAAAATAAACTGAATTAAATTAAAGAAGTGATATTCATTTGAAGGACTTTCTATTTTACATGCTAAAGGAAATCCATGACAGTCTGGCTTATATGTTGACCAAATTGTGCATGTTACACAGTTAAATGTGTAGAAAAATGATCTGGAGTAATTTATGTGACAATAAGTCTTCAAACAGCCTTCAAACAAAAGACTAGTGTGCAAAGAGGAGAGGAAGGGTTTACATTGAACTTACCAAGCCCATGCTGTATTGCATATGGGGATCGAATGATTGGTCCCAGCTGTTTGGGATCTCCTGCAAGCACCAGCTGGCCCTTCTCGGGACAGAGCAAACCTACAAAACAAACCAGCCAATCAGGAACAAGATGCATTTATTTCAACACAGCTGTAGCATTGTATTGCTGTTACACAATTACATGCCATTTAGAAATGTTCTGCATATGCCATAATAGGAAAAAGAAAAAAAAAAAGAGAAAAAAGAGAAAAAGGCATTTTGTTAGATTTCTGAAAAATATGCAAACTCTTTTCTTTTAACTTTTGGCAGAAGCATTTAAACAGTGGCAATAAGGCCAATAAGGCTTAATTTAATTATTATACAGTAATTACCTGCAACTGCAATAATGCACTGTGGCTCTTCTGCTTGACCAGCTTCATCCACAAACACATAAGAAAAATGGCCAACAGGAACTCCTCCAGTCACAAACCTAAAAATGATCAAAGCATTCTTTGATACGATCAATGTTTCACATGTAAACTTAATATAAACAGTTCAGACCGGGCATTAATGCAGCCAGCCTTGCTTAGCTTAAAATAGAAAAAGTAAAGCCCAAATATTCACATCCGGTATTAAAATCAATCCTGGGAAATCAGATGTTAGTTAGTATGCAACACACAGCAGCAAAAACCACAAAAACATATTTTTGTGACAAATTTGCAAATTTGATATGAGAGATGCAAAGAAAATAAAAATTGTTTGTTTGACTTCACAAAGTCAGCACACAGTCACAAAGGTGCTATAGAGATAAAGGTCCAGTGCAATCTCTCAATGTGACGCTGGCAGCAGCACTCCTCTTTGTTGCACACAAAGTGCTGCATAATTAAGCTAAGTAAATATTGGACGTACTGCTTTACAACTGATATTGTTGCGACTGACAGGAAATTTGATTATGCAAGTATTTACAGATGTACAGACATTACTGGATCACTCAGGGCTGGATCAGACATCGCCAGGTGTGGCAGTGTTAAAATAACACCTACCTGCCTGCGGTGAACAGAGTTGTCACCATAACTTTGTATTTCATCAGGATTTCCTTCTCTGGAAACACAAAGCAATCTTGTTTCTCATCCCAGTTGCAGTATTTCTAAAAGAAAAAAATGAAAGTGAAGGGGGAGATTTTTTATTTAAAATTGGAAGACCAGACCAGACATTTTCATTAGAAAAAACAAAACAAAACAAAAAAAAAAAAAAACATAGCAAACATCTGACCATTCCTGTAAGGTCACACTTTTATTCAGCTGGCTCAAACTAACATGGGAGGTTAGCACCTGATGCTCACCCGCAGGTCTTTGGGGACGCTGTTTGGGTCTCGGCTACTGGCGTACATGCGGTACAGCTCAAAGGTGGACATGTGTGGTTTCAGTCTCTCACAAAGCAGGTCACATGCGCTGTTTGAAGGTGCACAAGCAAGGATGTGTGCTGATGGGTCTGCCTTGATGACCTGCAAAACAAAACACTTTACCAGATCCTAAAATACCATTCATTATTTTCCTAAACTCGTGGACTTAACAAAGATAACAGTCTGGAAACATGTCAGAAACATGTCAGAAACATGTCAGAAAAATGAAATAAAGTAACCCCATAGGGCCCCCAATTATTAAAAAGAAGCATAAAAATAAATTTAGAAAGTGCTTAACCATACATCTCGAAAAATCCAATTAATAAAGTCAATCCTCCGCTGGCTTTGGACTTATAAGTCTACGTAAAAGTAGAATACGTAAAAGTAAAAAGACATTTGTAGACAGTGTAGGAACCCTGCAAAGAGTCCATCTTCAGACAAAACCACAAAGCGCACCTTGGTGACATTATACCTGATTTATTGCTTCAACCATGGTGATTGTCTTTCCGGTTCCTGGTGGCCCAAAGACGATATAGGGAGCTGGTTTTGAAGAGGCAGCGATGATATGTTGGACCGCCTTCCGTTGCTCTGGGTTGTTTTCTATGCGATGGTTTAACATGCTGCAGAGTGAAGGCATGAAAAGGGTTGAGTAAAGCCAAAAATAAAAAATAAAAAAATAAAACTTTTGTACACTAAGATTTAGAAACATCTGCATAATGTTCACTTTAGAGTACTGGTTCCCAATACCCAGTTCTGGACAGAGCTTAAAACTGAGTAATGGGAACCAATACCCAATCATGGACGGGTATGTTACTTTTCAACAATGCTACCATTTTGATTTTTTTTTGCCTTTGTTGTTGTTTCCTCTTCCAAAATAAAGTCTCAATTGACCAGATGGGAATTACATTTAATTTCTTCATTAATATCCAGTGATGAAATAAATATTAGCCCACTTAATCAGAAGCTATGAGATTCCATTTCAACCTTCCTGAACTCAAATGCATCCTGTGTGCGAAGCCTTTTGATTTTGAATATGTGGATAATAACGGTTTATTTTGTAATAAAGGTCATACATCCCACCCAGCAACAATAATGGCCACAAAGCTTTTTTCTACAAATTTCTACTTTATGGTTTTACCAAATACAGACCTTAGCTCAGCGACAGAAACTTTTTTCGAAGCTGTTTCAGAGGGAAACAGCACTTCCTTAAGCTTATGTTTTACTGCCAAATCCACAGCTCGATGCTGCAGCTTCAGGGTCAATCTGTTGAATGTAAACTCCACATCAAACGTCATGTTGGTGATAAAAATGTCCAACAATCTGAAATAAGAAAAGAGAACGGAGGACATTAGAAAGTTTTTCAAAGTGGTGAACCGTCTTCCCTGCAGTTCTCACCTATTAGCAAAGCCCAGTTTCACTCTGTCCAGCTCTACTCTGTGAACATATCCTTTGTAAACCGTCATCGATGACGTTGTATTCCCTGATTTTCTCACCCATAGACAATCTCCTCGGAGAACGGAAGGACGGTTTTCAGCAACGCCAGGAACCTATTTGATAAAGTTTTGCATTAGACACAATTTCCATTTAGCAAAAACAAAATTTTTCAAGACTAAAATTTAGCATTGAACATTTTCAGTACTTAATTGTTTTTGTCTGTATGGTGCACAAATCACAAGATGTTGACGTTACTTTCTGATTTGCCAGAACAGTAAAGGACCATTTCACGGCTTTTTGGGCAATTTGGACAAATTTCACAATTCAGAACAGTTAGAAATTATGAAAATCTTCATCGTACCTTGGCTTTTGAAACAAAACCATTTGTCATAAAGTTTAAAGTCACCCACAGCTTAAATCCCTGGTGTAGGCCCAAAGCACCTGGGTCAAAAATTTGAGATGTGAAAAATAAAATATGTAAAACATAAATCAAAGTATAAAAGTCCTACATTTTTAACATTTTGTATGCTTATTTTTCTATTTTTCCTTTCTTGTCTAGAACTAAAAAACTATTTAATCAAATTCCATAATTTTCTAAATTTTCAAGACTTCAAGTCCCCGTTTAGATGGTGAAATCATGTATATTCTGAAAATCATGTCATTGCTAAAATTCTGCTCTATTCTTTTTCTGTGATTTAAAAAAGTTAATCACAAACAGTTTATGTGATCAAAAATCTGTCTTGGGTCATCATTAGGGAATAACGGAAATCGCTGTGTTTACTCTAAAATCAAAGAAGAATGGAAACTAGTTCTCAATTCAAATGTTTTTACTTTCAGTACGAGGAGTTTTCTGTTGCCTTGATCTTTGGTCATGGTCTGATTGTAGAGATTGTAGTTCTTGATGTCTTCTTCCATCTGAATCTCTTCCAAGTGAAGCAGCAGGTGAAACCGAAGGGAGTAGTTCTTCATGTCTAAAGCAGACTCAAGGAGCTTCCTGGAAAGAGATGCATAATTTTATAAAAACAAAAAAAATACTTCTGACAAAAACAAGAAAAAACATTGTGATGAATTAGGCTAAACTCTCACTTCACTTGTGAAAGCTGCTGCCTGGCAGGTGGAAGAAGGTCCTCGGAGTCATCCATGTTTCGATAGGCCAGGACCCTCAGGTAGCCAGGGCACTTATAGTCTCCTAACTTCACTGTGGTCGTCACTGATTGGAAAGAACTGAAACAGAAAATCACCAAGATAATTCACAACAATGACAGATGAGAAAGAGAGTTGTGGTTCTGTTTTTATGTAGACAAAGCAGTTCTAAAAACTATTCTTCCAAATAAGATAAGAACGAATATTTGAAGACATAAAAAAGACTGTTGAGTTTATCAGTTAAATTAAAGAGCACATTATGCAGGATAACTTACCCTGCAGGTGGAATTCCCTCAACCACCTCTTTAATCGGTCGTTTTGGTTTGACCTTCGGGTACGGTTTATACGGAGCCACAGGTCCCAGCTCGGCACCCAAAGAGGTTTGGACCACTGCTTTTATCTCCCTGACGATGCAGAAGGTCACTGGCTTTGGCAGATCCAACTGGAACTCAAAGTAGACGGTGGCAGGGAAATATCCGCACTCGTTAAGGAAGTAGGACAGGACGACATCATAACTTTCACCTGTGGAGAGGAAAAACAAACCAGGGATGTTTGATCATTTCTGGTTTGCATGTGTTTTTATGCTTTAATGGGACAGATAAGTGTTAGTTTTCCTACCTGGGCAGAGGGGCAGTGGGTTGGCTTTGGTCACTTTCCTTACATCCTTCAAGTTATAACAGCGAACTCTGTCTAGAACCGTGTACTTGGTGAAGTAAACCATGCCTGAACCATTGTTTAAAATGCTGAACTTTATAACGAATGGTTGCATTTCGAAAGCCACGGTATGATGAACAACTCCGTCACTTCCTTTTGGGACTGATGTGATTTGTATTCCTTCTCTGTCAGCCATCATCTCCTTCCTGTTATGAGCCACACAAGAAGTTCATGTATATTTTTTTTCCCACTAAAATCACTTTAAGAAATAAGACAAGCATGAAAATAAAGAAGTTGCAATAAAAATAGTAATTACAATACTACTCCACATTTTTGGACTGTAAATGACAGAGATTCCCAACAATTTTTTTTTCCAACAAACCCACTTCTTGTAAAGAATGCCGTTTCCTCTCCATCAAGAATAAGTGTGAGCTCATACATATGCATAGATCTGTCATGATCAGTTTTGCTGGATCATAAATTGCCCCTGAAGTTATTGCAATACATAATGTTTTTAGACCCTTTCCAAACATATCAATAATAATGGTGCAATAATGCAAATTTAACCTCTCAAAATCAAACTTTAATTTTGTAAAGAACAGTTAATACTGGACCTGAAAATACTTTAAATGTCCAAAATGGAAATAAAAGTCAAAACGATAAATGAAATTAGTTATGAAATTAGTTTTGAAGTCTCTAAACAAAATTATCAAGCTCATTTTAAGTTATTATGGGATTAATTGATTTACTGCAACAAGCTTAGATATACAAGACGTTTTTCATGGATATACGTGTACACATTCATGCAGCGGAGGACTTTATGAGAATCCTTTAATCACTTTAATTTAACTTGGTTTAATTTTATTCAAAGTTAAACTCTTTAGGCTCAATGGTGATCTCTGCATTTACATCTCAGGGAGTGAATTACATCTCGAGTTATAACAGAAGTAACAACATGTGATTACAAAAAGGAAGGCTGACGTTCATGTTTGCAAAATAACTACCCTGAAAATAACTGTAAAGTTTAGAAATATGTTCAAAGTAATGTCCTTAATGAGTAGGAGGAAATAAGAGTGGGATTCCCTTTAACAAGTTTTACACTAAAGGCTATGCTATTCAAATATGGAGGCAGACTTTTTTCAGACCCTGCTGACATTAAACACACAACAGTCATCCAACACAACCTAGCCAAGATAGATCAACCTTACATTTTGATGTTCAACTGGACTTGCTGTAAAGAAGCATTCGCCCCACCCCGCCGCAGACGTAATGGCCTCGGTGCAAATATTCCAGAGGAATTATCCAGTAAAGATCTTCCAGGGCCAGAAAACAACTATGGACACCTTTAGTTTTAAACTGGATAAATGCTCGTCTTTGTAAGTAGCTCTAATTTCCTATCCAATCAGTGCAGAGCGAACCTCCACTTTGAGCCAATGAAGTGAGCCTTGTGATGCATATTTACAATCTGTCTTTACAGTCCCTCCTTCACATTAAAAGTAACTTTTGTACTTTTCTTAATTAAAAAAATGTAACAATCTTCACAGTGATTTTTCTTTTCCTCAGGACAGCTTGTTAGTTTTGTCAAGCAACAAGGAAACAAACCATCATTTATTTTAGAGGTTACTGAGAAAGATTTTGCCTCCTGCATTTCTGAAAGGCAAAGAGACTCTTAACATCAACCACATTCTATATTCAAATGATTAAATTAGCTGACATGAAGGAAGTTTAGGACACTTTTTTTGTTTACCAAACTACATGTAGAATATAATGGTGCACAACAGTTCAGCATTAAAACTTACTGATTACTGAAAGAAGTTATTGAGTCCATTACAATACTGTCTGCCATCCTTCAGATGGCGCTATGATTCCATTACACCGAGGCTCAACTAGAGTTCATCAACAGTTCGTGCATCTGGGGATTTTATCTTTGTTTCTTCTGGACTTTATCATGAATTATGACCGCAAGAGAGTAGCCCTTAGATGGTATTCTAGATCTGCATAGTTTCAAATCAGAGATATAAAGAGGTTTCAGTCTTCAGCTTCCTTAGAAGCGAGACCATTCCAGTTGTGTGGCTTTGTGACAAGAGAGCCTGTTTGGGAGTTTTACAATTCACTGCCTCTTGGAAGGTGAGAGGTCATCCCATGGTCCATGCTGAAAGAGGGTCATTAGATATGCTAATATAATAAAATCCTTTGAAGGAACATGTTCTGTTCTTAGGCCTTCTCCTGTAGTGTGCTGCATCAGAAACAATGCTAATGCATTTTATTTATAATTCTCTATATGACTTATTGAGATTTTATATTCAAGCTACACCTACTTAAAGGACTTTCAGCTTTACCAGACTGAATATAAATTCAACAACATAAATGACGAAAACTGTAGAGAATGGTGGCAACACAGGAAGAACCAGTTATAATTCTAATAAGGGACAAACAATCCAGGCAGCATCCACCTTTACTGTCCAAAACTAAAACATGATCGCAACAACAATTTACCATGTGCTACTGGGAAAATGTACACCTTAATACATACAATTCTGTTAAACGTGCAATTGTAAGGATGTCAAAAATACCTACAGAGGCTGACAAACGCATAATATCTACCGACATTTAAAAATAGTTTTTTGATATAGCATACTATTATCTGTCATTTAATTGATGAATAGCATGCATGTCTGCAAAGTGCTTGGTATGTGCTCAGAGAATAAAGATTGCACTGGTCAAAATCAGCTTTTACAACTCTGGATACTTTTTCCAAAGGTGTCATTTTTATTTTTTACCTCCATACATTTAACTGAAAGCTGGTTACAAGAAGTGAACAGGAATGCAGATAAATCAGATGTGAAAATGTTAAGGATGAATCTCATCTTGAGGCAAAAAAAAAAAAAAAAAAACATAAATGAGCTCTGTAGATAATAGAAGTGTATCTTCAGAAGGTGCAAAGATGAAATCTAATTTTAGTATCTCTCATGTTTTGTTTTTTAACCGCCATGTAATGACCTTACAACCATGTTTTTAAGACTCCCCCCAAGATGAAGTTTGACATTTTGCTGGTTGGTGCTTCCAGGAGTGTTTATTTCAACATAAAGTAGCCTTCATACTAGCCACCATCTATATTATAAGCTTTCTTGTATTTTTATTTCAGTTCTCTTTACCATTACTGTTTTGATTTTTTATTTTTTTTTGTCTCATTTTAAATATTTTACTCTGGAAAACACCATCATCAAATAACATTTTATAGTTTGTGATTAAATCTTCCTTGCACTTAATTCAAACTAGCAAGAAGCTGGTTGCACTGAAACATACTGAGAATACAAACGTGGCTGGTAAGATTTAATAATACGTTATAATTTCCTCATGATGACGTTGATGCTCTCTTTCTTCTCATTATTGGACAGCTAAATATTGTGACTCATTTTTGTCAAAATATTTCAGTCTATTCTTCCATTTTTTAACCCAAAGTCTAGGAGAGAGCAAGTTTGACTTCATAAAGTTGAACTTCATATTTTTAAAAAAACTGAACACACATGTTGGATTTTCTTACTCAACTTTCTGCTGTTTGCAACGTTACTTATTTAGCAAGGTTACCAATACACTCACAAATCAGTCGCTTTTACTGTAATATGCTAGCGCCCTCTGGTGGACAAAGTATGAAATGGAACCACTTTCTACTGTAACTCCTCATTGCTCCAACTAGTTTCTGACTTGATACTGCAATAGCCATATTGAATAAATTTACATTAAAAAGGGTATAATTTAAACAGGAAGTTTTAAAAAGAACATACAAACAAGTACTTGCATAACAATTTTATAATATGTTTATGTCTACTGCAGCTGAAGATATGATGGCTTAAACTTTTCTGGACCAATTATGAATTACTTTTAAAACATACTTTGTGTGTAATTATCAGTGATATTTAACTTGAATGATCAAGAAATTGCACAACTTTTTTTAGACTTAGGCTACCAACTTAACACAGTGTGTAGGAAGCATTATAAAAGTTATCATGAAGATAACGGGCGTTGGCCAACTATTGAATGCCCTATTTTCAAGCCAAGTCTTGTTGGAGCTTGTAGTGGATGATCAAATAAGAGTGTTTGAATTTTAAGTGTCTGTCATCACAACAAGGACGTTTCAGGAGCAGAATTCTGACATTGGCTGGAAGGGAAGGATACATTTCTAGAGACAAAATTGCTTTGATTAGGGCTTATCGCCTTTCTGGAGACTGGAGGTGTCCTTCAGAAACAGATACAGCTGGCTAGTTCACAGCAAACAGAGGCCTCTAAGAGGGACTCGCCTGGCACAGGTCGAGGTCAAGCAAGAGGGGGAGTCGTGAACAGAGAAACTTCCCACAAGAAGTATCTGAGGAGTTGGGAGGAAGCAAGATAAAGCCAGGAGAGAAGTATAAAGTAACTCCAGATAAGGCATGAGAGGATTGGGCATCAACTGCTCTCTGTCCTCCTCTTATATTTTTCTGTAAGTCCCCTCTTATATGTTAACCATATTTACGCAAACATCTTATTCTTCTTCATCCATCCAATTCACTGTTCACTAAAGGCCACTAATGCGAAAAAAAATAAATAAATACAATTATTTATGGAGGTAATGGAAGACCTTTTACAAATCTTCCTTTATGGTTCTTTGTGTAACCACAAGCCCTTGCATTTGGGAGTTTTTTCTTGCAAGTGCCCTTCAAAAACAACAACATGCAAACGAGATATTTATGAACACAAGTTTCTGGTTCCTGATAGGGTAATTATTAAAGAGCATGTGCCAAGTGAATTTTCATCTGCTGTTGAAAGGAGAATAATGCAGTACTGCCCCTCCCCCAAGTGTTGCTGCACATTAATGATTCGCTGGCTATAAAAAAAGCTATAACACTTTTCTATCAGAATAATGAACTTAGCTGTAGTCCTGCAAAAAGCAAACTATTGGTTAACCAGTTAACAATAGTGCCAGCTTAAAAATCAGAACAGGATATTCTGCAAGGAAAGAATATGTACTTGTAAACTAACCTCAACGAATGCTGATTTTACATTTTTATTTCATACCATCTGTAAAAATGAATAAACATAAAGACACTGGCAGCGGTTGGGACAGTTGTTGCTTTACTGTTTGATAGGACAGCATTTGAGTTTCTTTTTAAATTAATTTTTTTTTTAAGTTCATTTAAAACAACAAGACTGTTCTTTACATCTTAAATAGTGTGAATTCATTCATTAAATTTAATTTGTGATTTACAAAATTTGGGAAATCTACATAGCTGTTCTTTGGTTTATCTAGCCAAGTTATTCATCCACAGTTTTAGGTATAAACTAATTTAAAAAAAAAAACAATTCAAGTTGTTTTCATAGGCTGGTTGAACACAAGTCTGCCTGCAAACTTCAACATACCTGTTTGTCTTCATCTTTTGAAGGATATCTGAAGCCTGCTTCTTCTTTGGGGACATTCCAGGCTCAGTTTTTGTCGTAGAACAACCAGGTGACTCTTTAGCTGTACTTTTCTGAGTTCCTTGTACGTTTGTTGGGTGAGGCCCGATTATTTTCTGCTGGTCAGAGGCTTGCTTCTTCTTTGGGGTCACCCCAGGATCTGATTTTGTTGTAAAGCGACCAGGTGATTCTTTTGTTGTACTTTTCTGAGCTGCATGTCGGTGTGTTTGTTGAGGTCCTATTATCTTCGCCTGGTCAGAGGACACCCTAACCTGCAACAATAGCATCATGCATCCTCCTTTTGTTGGAATGTTTTTGTTTGTTTTGTTTTGGAAACAAATACAAAAACATGTCCAGACTTGTCTCTAAAGAAAATGAAGTGTCTTTTGATCAAAACTTACCTCAAAATGGCCATTTCTGTAGATTTTTCCCTTTACTATGTCGACTTGGTTGAACGTCCGTAGAGCATAGAGAACAGTGGAAAAGTTTGGATGTTTTACTCCATTTCTGTGAATAGTGGGTGCAGCATGAAATAACCAAACACCCACGCCTGTGTAACAATATGTAACAAACACAGATAGTTTGAAGCTTACCTGAGCCTAAAGTCCTCATTATAGATGTTTCGAAGCTCATCTTTCCTTTTACCGGATAATCGGTTTCCCAGAAATTCAATGAATAGCAGACCAGATTGCAGTGACTCTATGAGCTTCGGCATGTCGTCGTTCACGGCAGGCCTCTGCCTCACCCTCCCTGATAGAGGAAGTTCAACAGCTGACCAGGGTTAAGCTAACTTTGAAGAGACAGTACTTTCGGCTATAACAGATGTCAAACTTATTTTTAACAAGAATATTCGTATCAATATATGTGTAGATCTACTATTTTGTGTAGCGTGCGCAAAAGTCCTGACACTCCCCTTCAAGAGACTGTGTGAAAATTCTACACCAGAAAAACGAAAACAGTCCATGGCACAATCATATATTTCATCAAAGCAAATCATTTTAGGGCAGAGTTTTAAATACTTTTATTTTATATAATAATCTCATCGTTACATACCCGTTGTCCTCTAGTCTTTTTCACAAACTGCTCTCCTTTAGAGAAAATAATGTCGACACTCCCTCCGGTGATTGTGACGTGTCTATAACGGCGTGCCCTTTGGACATACTTCATCTCGTTCATATATATATTTTTTTTCAAATAATTCCGGGCATTTATGATCATTTGTTAAATTTAAACTTTTACCAACTTGCAACCATGCAAAACAGTTCATGTAATTTTTGTGAACTTTGAAATTATTTTTTATTTTTCTTTTAAATAAATTTCATTACACTCATATTTTTACAGATTTGTTGTTTTGAAATAATTTCTTCAGGAATGACCTCTAAACACACAAAAGGCATTAACTATTAGTTTATATTATTTTATATTTCAAGAGGCAGTTATTTTCTCAGACCTCTGTTATAATTCATCTTCCTCTCGCCCATTAACCTTTTTTCAAGAGTTTTTACAAATATAATTGAAATTTTACTAATTAAAATCGTGTTTTCTATAATGTAGTTAGAGAGCATAATAAATTTGACCATGTTTGATATATCTGAGTAATATCATATTTTAGCTAAATCTGTGATACCAGAAACCCTAAATTCAGTTTTCTGAGTTTCAAAAATAGATTAACTCTTTCACATATCGCAAACCATGTTTCCTATCCGTCTTCATTGCAAAATAATTCTGTCCAGGTTAGAGGTTACAGCTTTCAAACGGAATCCCTTAAAAGCCAAAAATCCTTAAATAGACCCTTTTTTTTTACATTTCACAAATTGAATAAAGGCTTCACAGATGATAAGGCTACATACATTTTATGAATATAAACAACTTTTAAAATTCAATTACTTTTAGATTTTTAACTACGTGTTCAATGTAGCTCAGGTCAGAGCTTTTCAATGCAACGAAATAACCTTTAATCAAACGCCACTCTTGTACGATCACATCGGCAGCTGTGAATCGGATGCCAACTTCAGCGTCGTTTGTGTTCTTCCTTCCAGGAACGACCACAGGCAGCACTTTTCCGTGGGGTACAGCGACCTAAACGGAGAAAAGACAAACGGCGAAGGTAATTTGAATGCTGTTTATGCCCTGAATAAAATAATAACAAGTACATTGAGTCGGTATTTGATAAATGTCAGCGAACAGGGGGTCTGGTGTTAGCATTTCATTGTTGCTGTTGTTAAGTAGCTAACATACATTGCTAACCTGGTTACGTGAAGCAAACCTTAATCTATCTGGAAACAACGGAAGTTTGCACATGTGAAAGGAATTTTAAAAAACTGAAAATGATTGGCTTTGTTGTTGTAAAGTATTCTGTTAAACTCTGTTCTATCGAAAGTATCACGCCATTTGCAAACTAAGTGACCGCCGAGCGACGGAATTAAGTCCATATCAAAGCTAAGCTACAGAGCTAACTTAACGTCGCTTTTTTTTTTACATGCTTGTTACCAGCAATATAACACAATTAGCCACCTGAACACTTATTTATTAAAGTCTACACCTATTAAAAAACACTTAAAGTCTACACCTTTCGCATCTGTCGGTGTGCACATATTTAATAGCTGCAAAATTATTGATGTCTTGTCATTGAAAAACACTTCATTTACGGTTTACGATTTTGGAGTTTTTCTTTTCAAACTCATTAATTGGGCCTATAGTTTACACGATTATATAGTTTTTTTAGTAGTTGTCTGTAATGTTATAAGTAGCATTAAGTATTTTTGTTTCATGCCACGTTGTTTTATGTCCAAAATTCAGAACGAAAGCGTAGCCTTTTCAGCGGTGTCCAATCAGGTGAACAGATAAGCATTTTTAAAGAATTGGAGCACTGTCTCAACTTTCATTGGCTAAGCCACTTTAATGTCAAGCATAACATTTTCTTGTTAAACAGGATGTAACTGACAAATATGTTGCCTATTTAACAGGTAGAGTTTCACGTTTGTGTCAAATACATTGCAATGTTTGTTTTGTGTTTATTATCAGTTCTTTGTAAAGTTGTTATTGACAACAAAAACATTTGAAATGACATTTTTTTTCTTTATCTTGGATCTAGACATTTGGATCTTCAAACTAGATGATCACTGAATCCGTCCTGGTTCAACTTAAAGGTATGCAAGGGACTGGGCCCCAACAAAAACACCCTGAAAAAAACATTTCAACTTACTATATCGTGCTGCTGTGATGAACCACTAAACCCAAAAGCATGTTTGTTTGTTTGTTTTTTCTTTAACTGGAGAACTATTTTCAGATTTGACTGAGTATCTTTCTTATGGAGTTTGAGGAACATTCTTTAATTTTACATTCAAATTTTGAATATTTCAATCGGTCATCAGCCTGTCATTTAATTTTTATGAATCCCTATTTTCTTCTGCAACAGCCGCACAATTTCAAGAGAAGAGGACATTTTGAACAAGCATTTCATTTCATTTTTACAAAACCCAATCGTCTTGTCTGAACTCAATAAGAGGTTGAACAATCAATTTACTTTTGGGTTGGGAAGACGATTACTCAAAGTGTCGTGTTTGTATTTTTTTTCCTAGCAATTACAACACATAAAATTTGACCACTGTAAACCACTTACATAAAAAAGTTGTACTGCAAAAGTTTCTCTCAAAATTATAGCGGAAGCTTAATGTCATGGAGGAATTTTTTTTTTTTTTTTGTTAAATGTCATAATTCAAATACACCAGCAGTACTTGTAGTTAACGTATGCTCGTTTCCACTGTGGTTATAGAATGGGTTGGTGCATGGACTCTTGTCCTCCAGACAATGGTGTGTTGTGTGAGGCCTGCAGCTCTACCTTACCATACCATCATCCTATGAACCTAGAAATGAAGGGGGCCAGGAATGGTATGGTTCTGGTTGGTTGTAAGGTCCAGTTTTATAATGGAAATGGACAACGTACCACACCAACCCGCATTATACCGCTCAGTGGAAACGGGTCATTAATAGACAACCAATTCTTTTTGCATTTTCATAACAAGCTAATTTACTTATTTGAAAGTAAATGCTCAAGATCAGATTAATGAAAAACTCTATTCAGTTTTGTATTTGATAAAATAATGTGAGCATTTAATAATTTTGGTTTGACCTTAATTGGTCTGCCAATCAAAGGAGGTTAAATTATTAGAATTTTGATGAAAGTCTAATGGTGGTGCTTTAATATTTTTGGCATTCATGACCCGTTAAAGATTTGCTTTAATCTGCTGTCCCACAATTGCGTTTATTTTTTTTTGTCCGTGTTCAGAAAAAGCAAAGTTCTCTAATGTTTCTGGAGAGCTTTTGCGTATTTCTTTAGGCAGATTCTTTTTGAAGTCGGTCTCTTCAGCGATTTAATTGAAGACTTGCGTTGTTCGACCCGCATTTGTCGTTCACTAGTTTTCACCACCAGCTTGTCGGCCACGTTTCAATGCAAGTGCTGTTTCATTTTAGTTTGCGCAAAAGAAACAAAATGCAAAAAAAATATATATATATATATGAAAACTGCCATGAACTTACTGCATAAATGTTCATTTAAAAATTCTTCTAAACTTTGAAACTATCCGCATTTCAGTTTGCTTTGTTGTGAATTTGATCTTCAATTTTTCATCCACAAAACCCATTTTGTTATGGAACTTGATCTCTCTTCTTACTCACTGACATGTTTCAGGATTGACGACAGTTTAAAGACAATTGTTTGCAATCAAACCGAACCTGTTCGAGCTTTTGAGGCGCACGAAGACAGAAAAGGATAAACCTCAAGATCTAGGCATGTCTCGCAGAAGAAGCCGCAGCCCATCACCAGGGCGATATTCACGCACCTGCAGCAGTAACGATCCAAGGGATTTGGAGAGAAGGATTTTTGTTGGGAATTTGCCAACTTCTGACATGACAAACAAGGATTTGGAAGACCTTTTCTCTCCATACGGGAAGATAGTCGGTTAGTAAACCTACAAGCGTTCCCTCGCCAGTTGTTACATGTGACGGATAATATCCGAAAAGCTGCCGCTGAACTTTATAGCTGTTTAAAATATTTTGAATATGCCTTTAACTTAAACATTATTACTTGGTGGATGGTGGACAGACAATTTTGTGCCACTTAAAATATTCCTCTTCCAGGCGTGTCCTTGTTTCGAGGTTATGGATTTGTTCAATTTGAGCGCCTTGAGGAGGCTGAAGCTGCAAGAGCAGCTCAAAAGGGCCGAATATATAAAGGGTACAAACTAGGTAAGCCTTAACTGCCAAACATTTGAATAAATGGTCTCAATAAGATTTTGTTATATTTTACAAATTCTAAAACTTTTGATGGGCTCACTTCTTCAAAATTCTCCATATTAAAAATCAGACATGTATGCTAATATTTAAAACATTTGAGACCAAATGCAACATTTTGCATGTAAATCTTACTTTAAAATGATATTGTCTATATGAATTAAAAGACCACTGTTTTTAAATCAAATTACAGGTACAGGGTTTGCCAATACTAAGAGCAGGCTAAACTCAAAACTTTTAAACATTTGATGAACAGTTTTCTCTCTGGCAACAACCACAGTATTGTTATACTGATGTTTTTTAAATATTTCTTCAAAGTTCCAACCCAACTTACCTTAATTTTTTTTTTCATGAATCAGTTATTGGGGTTGGTGAGTTTACAAAGCTGATCCTCTGTAATTAAGACTGAGAAGTATTTGTAAACTACAGTCAAAAGGACAAGTCTCTTTTATTTCAACATATTCGGTTTGGGACACGAACTTTTTAAAGTCCTAGTTTTCTGACACATTGAGGATTTTTTTGAGTTTGTGTAGAAAACTACAATAGTTTTCAAAAAGTAGTTCCTATTTAACATCGTTCTATAGAGCATGTTTAAACAAATGTTGCATTTGATCTTTGTTGCATACTTTTTTAATATGCAGAACAAACAATTTAATGTTTAGTAATACCATTCATAGATTTGTGTTTAAAGGATACAATTATATTAATGGCTGATATGTAGATTATAGACTATCTTCATATAAGTTTTATTCAGTGGAAGGCACCGCTAGCTAAGAGGTTAGTTGCTCTACCTCATAAAAGTTAGCTTCCCTAAAGCACTGCATCAACATGGCATTTAGTTAATGCGAAAGTTAAGTTATATCTGCCTTTTAAAGATCCTCAAGCTCCAATTTCATTTCCACATTATAATTTCCATGTTCTATAATTATTATAGATCATGAATTTATGTGATTATCTTGTTCTCTGTTCATGTTTTGTTTCTGTATGATTCTTGATTAAAATAGTTATTGGGTGGGGGAAAAAAAGAATGTGAGATCATCAAAAGTCACTGCTGCATGTACAGTCTTCATTTAGATGTTGAACTTTATTCAGCTTATAAAACAAAAAAGGATTTATGTGGGAAAATTTTATGAGGGGGAAGCTAAGTACGCTATATGTTTTTATAGTTAACAAAAGCGCTAAACAAAAAAACTAGCTCTGCTATTAGCAAATTAGCAAAAGTGTGCCTACCACTGTTTATTAAAAAGTATTTTGCCAATATTTTCTATCAAATTAAGTTCATCAGATGGAATTCATTTCTTTATTTATTTCTTTTTTTTTAAATACCAGCTTATATCTGAATTCCCAAGTGGAAGTAGCTTGGGCGGAGACGAGAGAACCTTTCATCCAACAGATTTGGCGTCTCGGTTTTCTGTGCTTTGAACGTTCGTCCATTTTGCGTTTTCCAATTTGGATCCTCTCCCTAAGTTTTCATTTGGATCGGAAAAGGAATGATGCGGCCTCTCATTTTGCGTGAACAGCATTAGCTGGTCTACATGTCACTGTTGTGTTCAACGTTTGGATTCATTTATTTTCAGATGTAAATATGGCAGTGGAGCGACGGCAAGCTAAACCTCTATCCCAGCAGAGCCCTCCTCGAAGGTAAAGTAACGTGAAACGAGTGTGAAGAACTACCATCGCCTCTCTATCGGTAAAGAGCGTATGTAACATTTTCATCACCTGTAATTTCTCCCAAGGGTTGAATTCAACGTTAAGGGAGCTATCTCACATTTGGATGAGTTCGAAGTGGTTTGTTGACATGTCAACATTTTACACAAAACTAACTTTTGTTGATGAGTTGAAATAAAGAACAGAGACACACATCTGGTGTAATTTAAAGTGTCCTTGTCTCAAAGATTCTTATATTGCTCTCAGTGGAAGTGTTCTTTGTGTGATTTTTGTCAAATTCTTGCGCCTAGATTTCTGTCCTACATCTGTAAGTAGGGTTTGCGTTGCTCAAGTCTCTTTTAAACACTCCTTGAAAACTCTTTAAAAACTTTGACATTTCCGACTTTTTAACATTTAAAGACATTTGTCCTATTGATCTTTGAAGAACATGACTACATCAACGTTCATTTGCTTTCTTGCACCTGTGAACAAGAAGCCATCTTAAGGATTCAGAAAATAAAACAAAATAAAGACAACTTTGTCACCCTTGCCTCTATCTCCAGTATGAGATTCTCAACTCCTAACAATGAGTCGAAACACCGCAGCGTCATGGTATCAACACAAAACTTTAAAATTACCGCTTTGTTTTAAGTAAATGCAATCACTTCAACGTATGTCTGAAACTGCTGCAAGTGGATGGCAGTCTTACTTTCCACATGAAGTCTCTGCGTGACTATTGCGACTGGAAATATTTCACAACAGTAGGAGGAAAAATCTCAGAACCTTCTTTCAGCCGTCTGACTGTCAGTGCACAGCAGGAGTTGGAGCATCTCAAAGGATTTGTATTGGAAAGCTATGACGGGCAGAAAAATGGTTGTGGTTTTGAAACCGGTCGTGGTTTTGTCTCTATCTCAACTGCTTTATATCTCAACTGTAATCTCAATTTACCTTTATATCTTTCGTCCACTAAAACACAATCACTTTGGATTGAACGGTATTTCAATAAAGCGTGTTGCGATGTGCTGAAGTTCTGCGTTTTTGGTTTGGTATCGAAGGAATCGTTAAGAAATGGAAAGACTCCACGCATTGCATTTAAGCTGTTTTTGCTCTCACTTTCAGTTATAACTCGAAGTGTCTTTATAAAAATGAGTTTTGGTTTGAAAAACTAATCCAAGTGCAAATTAAAAATATGTTATCCGAAAGGTGAGAAGAAAATGTTCTAAAATCTTCCAAGTAAAGTGATGCTTTTTAATAAAAATGAACCAGAAATCTGAAGTTAATATTTGTGTTTTTGTTTTTTTTGTGACTGCATCACTTGAGATCTTAAAATCTTAAAATCCAAGCCTGTTTAATATGAATTAAAATTGCCGCCAACAGCATTATCTGCTCTTCCACTTCACACTCTTGAGTTTTTCTAGCTCTAATTCTTGGTCTCTCTCTCAGGCCCATCTATGGCAAGGAGGGCCGGCCTCGCTCGCGTTCACCTATTTATGGCCGTGACGCAAGAGAACCTCGGGAGAGCCGTGAGGGAAGAGACTCTGCTAGGGAACCCCGGCCAGGTAGCCACTCTCGTGACCCTGATTTCCGGTACCGCTCGGGGAGCAGAGACAAGGAGGCCAGGGGCGAACCTCGGGACCCTGCTTACAGGTGACTGTTGACCCTTAGCTGCAAGCTGGTAAATCCATTATGATGTTGCTTCACCTTGTAATCTTTCATTTCAGCAGAGAAGATTATGACCGATACTACCGCAGCGGCAGTGGGATAGAGGACTATTACAGGAGAAAGGATGAACCCTACAGAGACCCGTACTTGGATCCCTGGAATGGACGTCGTGAGCCTGGAGGTTAGTAATACAATGCTCATAATATCAGCAGGTTCCACAGCTTCGTTCTCTTTGATGTTTTTACTGATGGTTTCCATTTGTTGACTCCATTTTCATTTAAAGCACTAATTCACAGAAAAAAAAGGTTGTGTTTACTTTTACTGTAGTTGTACAGTCTTTTTTTTTAAAGGTAGCTGTGTTGATAAAATCCAGAGGCTTTTGTCTAAAACGTCACTGGATTTGATTTGGCGTTTAATACCATCATCCCACTTTTTGCCAATCAGTAGAAGATCGCGCTCGACCAGAAGAGCGCCGTCGGAATGAACTGTATCGACAGTACTACGAAGAACTCCAGCGGCGCTACGACGCAGACCGCCCTGTTGACTGCTCTGTGATTGTTGTAAACAAGGCGCAGAAGTAAGTTCACACTCTGTCCTTTACAGCATCAAGAATTAATCGCCTTTCTGGAAATCTTTAACCTTATCTTGGATATTTTCATTTCATATTGCTCTTGTTTTTGTGTGTGTTTTTGTGCATCTCTTGCTTCTAAAACAACTGTAGGGAGTATGCAGAGACAGTCGGGCGAAAGGTCCGTGACTTGGGAATGGTTGTGGATCTGATCTTCCTGAACACGGAAGTTTCTCTCACCCAGGCTCTGGAGGACGTAGGCAGAGCCCGAACTCCCTTCGCCATCATCATCACTCAGCAGCATCAGGTGCACCGATCTTGCACTGTCAACATCCTGTTTGGTACACCTCAAGGTAATTTAAGTCAGCCGTGAGAATCTATTGGTTCGGTAAGCCTCAAAAGGAGCCCTTCAGTGAATCATACCTTTCATTCTTGCATGTATTTTACTTGACCAGAACATCGAAACATGCCAATGCAAGATGCAATGTTGCTGGTAGCCCACAACTATGACACCTACAAAGTGGAAAACCGAGAAAAAGAACGGGAGGAAATCGCGAGAAAGGCTGCCAAGATGGCGGATGATGTGTTACTCCGGGAGCCTGACAGAGAGAGCCATCCCATTTCAGTGCTCACCAGCATCACGCTGCTGGCGGAGAACAGGTATCGAATAATATACACTCAAACTTTAAAAGATGTACTGAAATTAAAATTGTGGCTTCTAATGCTGCAATCTCACAGCAGGTCTAGATTTTTATTTATTTTTTTTAACATTCATACTACTGAATGATACAACCAGACTTCTATGTGAACAGTTCATGACCCCAAAGTAGCTCGCATTCACAGAATAACATAGATGCAGCAGCACAGTGTTTTGGGGAAGTAATGATGGATGTCGCCGCTGATGATGGATTCATTTTAAAGTTGTAGATTAGTGGGAGCCGAGAGTATCGTCACAAGATCACAATGAGAAGAAAAAAGTTAGAAATAGAAATGGCCTTTAGTGGAGTGTTGCCTGCAACTTCTGCAGAGAAGTTTGTTTGGATACATATGCTGAACTATGAGTGGTGGGATCGAGATGTGGTGCGCTTAAATAGCTGCTCCATTAACCAAGTCTTACCAGTTTGTATACAGAAGCAGTGTTGGTACTGGCCTCTGGTCTCACAGCACCTCAGTTCACCAAATCTATAGCTCTGACTACAATGTCTAAAAAACACTGCATATATATGTAACCTATAGGATCTGTATCTGATTTAGTAACACACATGGAAGTAGCAGTAGAGCGTGAAAAGATCAGAATGGGGTTGTTCAGATTTCAGTGAAAAAATCAAATATGGGTCACATGAGGCAAGAAACATTGGGCTGGAGTTGCTTTGCCTGCTGTGTGAACGTAGTCCAAGAACGAGGTTTTTATTGGATGTTTTTCATCTAGGTTTTTAACCCCAGAGGAACTGGACAGCCTCATTGCATACATGAAGGATAAAAGAACTCGTCTTGTAAGAACCTCTGAAGATCCTCTGGCAGGTAACCACCTCATTTAAGGACTGCTTCAAATCACTACCAGTTGATAGTTTTAAAATGATATGCATTCTTTCATGCTAAACGCATAAACAGTAAATGATGTGCATTCTTTCATGCTAAACGCATAATAAACAGTAAATCTGAATTGTCAACCTTCAGCTCCTGCAGCGCAGCATCGTGATGTGGTACCATCAGCTGCAGGACTCACTCCATCTACACTCAGCATCGCCCAGCCAAGTCACCTGTCGACCAGTTCCAGCGCCTCGGCAAACCCGAGTCACCAGCAGGAGCTGCAGGCTAAAATCCTCAGTCTGTTTAATAGCGGCTCCAGCCCCTTATCAGGATCCACTGCCGTTTCCCAGGGCGCCCCTCAGTCACACTCCTACGGCTCACTCGGTCCCTCACCCTCCCAAAATCCATCCCGTTCACCAATGCCAGGCATGGCTTCAGGTGGATCCCAGGGTTACGGCATGTCAATGTCCCGCTTACCCCCTGCGTCTACCGCTCAGAGACCCCCCGCTGCCACTTCAGGTATCAATTTTGACAACCCAAGCGTCCAGAAAGCTCTGGACACACTCATTCAGAGTGGGCCGTCTCTGAACAACCTGGTGGGCCCTGGGTCTGCTCCGCCGATGCCCCAGAGGTCAGCTCCCAATATGGGGCAGGGTCCCCCCCCAATGTCCATGTATCCTCGCCATTATTGAGACAAACGAGCGGTTAGAAGCCTTTACTGCAACTGTTTCTGTGATAGGTTTGTGTTAGAAGACCCTGGAGATGTTTTGTAAACGTTTTGATTTTCTCCTCAATTTTGTGCAGTTGAAATTTGGAAGGTTTCCCTGAATTACATAATGGTTTGTCTTTTCAGTTTGCCTGAAATGTTTTACAGAATCTTTTAACGCGTGTAACGAACAATAGAGCTATGAAGTACGTTTTACTTTGTGATAGAAATGGTTTGTTTTCAGCCCTGAGCTTGTTTTATAGTTTTCCATTGTGCTGGTCAATCTGTAGTTTTGTTTTTATTGTCAAAACAACACGATTAAAAACTGCAAACACACATTCTGTAGTAAAATGATATTGGTTTATTGCATTTTGTGCTGACAAATCTATAAAATGGAACAGGTATCGCCAGAAGCTAGAGAGATAAGCATTTGAAATATGGATAAAACAGCTTTTTCTTTTTTTATTTTAAATGTACCATGAGTCACAATAGAGAATAATACATCTTTTTTTTTTTAGTTTAGAATATTTAACTTACACTGACACAGAAATTAAACACCTCAACACTAACTGATTTTATTTACATGTAGTCCCTTCCCACCCATGCCCATTGACCACTCCTGCCCCCAGCAGTTACAAGTGCACGTGTACACACATACACACCCCCACAGAACTGAAAGGAACACACTACAGCGTTACCATTAGACTGAGGAGGGTGTTGAGGAAAATCATGAACAAGTCAAATTTTATATCTGTGAAACTAAACAGGTTTTGCGTGTATGCCGATTGAAAACAAATTCACATCCATTTTTCGTTTTCCAAGCATCCATACAAAATATTGTCAAGTCTGGATAGTGACAAGGTTCCTGTTGGGGAGAATCAAAGAAACAAATAAAATCCTTAAAACTTTCAGATACTAAAGGTCTGAATGTTTTGGGAAATGTGCATGTCATGGTAATTGTAATCAGTCTAAGGTAGGGCTGGCATAGATAATGGAAGCAGTTTGGGCCGTCTTCAAAAACATAGGCACAACCTAACTGCAAAGTGCCTGTACTGAAAGCTAATGCTGCGTTCCAGCTTTACTCGTAACTCGGAAATTTTGACTTCCCAGTCAGAAACATCAACTGGAACTCTGGATTTCCCACTGGGAATCTGGGAACTACTCCAACTATCCCTGGTTACAAATTATAAGGCGAACCTCGCATCAACAGTACTAAGATGGTTGAAACAGGTTAAGACATGGATTTAACAATGTGTCTAAAATCAGTGTCGCATGTGGTGCCTGCAACTCTAAACTGAATAAATTAAAAGTGATGCTTGCTTATGGGAAGTAAAGCTTGAAATGATGTTTGTAAGAGCTATTGTACACAATGTCTATGGGTGTCGCCATGATGAAATTCCGATTTAAATCAGAATTTACCTCGGGTCTGACATCAAATCCAGCTCCAAGTTCCTACTTCTCAGATAACTGGAACGCAGCCTTAAAACATTTTAGATCTGCCTACGCTCAGACACCTGTTCCCATTTCCATTTTTCTGTGCCAGTTATAACAAAGCACATTTCCCAAAATGTTACATAAATTTGGAGATCTTGTATCTAAACTGCAGTTGAGTCTGATTTTGGTCAGGCAGCAGACAAGCCACCCGTCAAGCAGCTTGTATTAAAATTTACCTCACATATTTGCACATTTTAAAGTGTTATTAGTTAAATATCAACAATTGCTACACATTTTCCAGAGACTGGAAAACACAATTTTCCCTTGTCTTATCCTTTTCACTGGAAAACACATTTTCATACTTAACCGAGAGAAACTTTAGCAATTGTTTTATTTTTTAATAAATGACACAACAAGAGAATCTCGTGGATAGATCTACCATTTGAAAAATAGGTTATAATAATATCCATCTTGGATACAACAATAGGCCAGTCCTAATGAAAGAGAAAAATATACTAGAAATCAAAGTTTCTGACTGATACAAACAGAATACTTGTATATCACAAACATCCAATATATTTTCAGCACACTTTGTTCAGGGTAGTTGCATGCATGCACTGAGTAACACAACATAACTGGAAGGTGGCTCTGCTTGGACAGCAGCTTGAGTTTTTCCTCGTCCGACTAGATGAGATTGAGTATAACGCAAAAGATATTTATGATCCTTTTTTTTGGATCAGACATGTCTGATGCCCCTGTGATCCACTGATGGGTGTGAGTATTAGCCATGTCCCTTCTCTGCAATGATCTGGGACTTGATTTTTTTTCCTCTTTGATAGTCCCTAACAGGACGACCTCCTCTTCCACCTGGCAACAGATGTGTTTCAGAGCCCTTAATATCCATTGAAAAATGGAGACTGGGTAGTGATCACCAGCAGGTGTTTTTTTTTTTTCTTCATGCTACAGTTGTGCAGGTGGTGAATATGATGTAAAGTTGTGGATCGGTAAAGCGGGGGAAGTAGTTACATGCTTTTTGTTTTTTTTTTAAGTCAACAATTAAAGTCCAAGCAGAGCCAGTACCAGAATTGGAAGCGCGAGTTTTATATTCTTTGATAATTTTTCAGAATTATACTGCAGTCACATTTAAAATACAATGCTGGGGTGGATTTTTGTGGCTGGGTTGGTGGATATCAGGGGTGTTGTGATGAAGAGGGAGGAGGGATTCTGGGAGGACTCACCTCACAGATTGAGTGACAAGCACAATAAATTTAACGGCTACTATTTTCTTTAAAATGAAATGTCTGAATTAAAAAAAACAACAACAAAAAAACAAATGTGTGCATGCTAAGACGTCCAATAAAATGCTGAACTTAGTGAGTCTGGATAGGAATAAATAATATCAGCCTGTAGTGCACTCTCTTGCCACCAGAGGTCACTCTGAGTTAGTCTGCAGAGCACATTCTCATAGAGCTTTCCAATGCCGCAGACATAGATGGCTCCCTAAGAGTAAACTGATCTGGTGTCTCAGCCACATTCAGGTTTAAAACCCAAAAGTCCTGCTGATAAAACTGGAATTATGACAGTGCCGGTGCTGATGTAAAGCAAGCAAACAAGCAAAATCTGAAAGGAAACCAAAGCAAAACCAATATTGTACATGATCTTACAAAACTCAGACTTTGTCCACAGTGATAGAACAGTGTACAATAAAAGACAACACTAGTATGTTACAGTGTTTCAGATTTAAGTGAAATATATTTACAAAAGTGAAATGACCCTTTCTAAGGCCCGTCGATTCGCAAACATAATCTCCTATTATGTTATGTAAAACTACTTGAGAGAGATTGAAATATAACAAGTAAAGTGAACCCATATTTTTTCCATCCTTTTTTCCCCTTCAAACAATTTTTTTTTCAAGGTTTGGCCAAACTGTGTTCTGAAAAATTATATAACTTCTTCAGAACACCAGGCCACTTTCACTCCGAGTGCTTCACCTTGAGTTAACATGTAAGTTAATCACTATAGAAAACCACTGAAACAAATATTGCCACATAGTACCATGCAAACAGCAATTATAAAACATTTAGAATTCCATAAATAAATTTCCAGTAAACCTCTCCAATAAACTTCAAATATCTTTTTGAATAAATTTAAAAGGCTCAGATGATGCAGGCGACGCTGTAGACGGTCCTAAAATAACTGGAAAACTGCGAGGAACTCCCTCTTTGTCCGTGACGGGCATGTAAAAGGAAATTCCTCATGACTTGGCACTCAATCTTTGAAGACTAGAAGAGGAGTGGTTTGTCTTTTTTTGTCTTTAAATAATATAGCAGGTGTCAAAAGTTTACAATTTATCAAATACATCAGAAATCCTTAAATTTAAACATTAAAACTCCAGTTCTTTTACCTTCAAGATGCCTCACTTGTCTGAGGGATAAAATATAATTATCATAAATAGAGCAGTGAGAAAGTCAGGGAAATGGTTTACTCTCACTTATGGAATATTGCATCAAGTTATTCATTGTAGTATTTCTATTAAAACAGAACCCTGTCCAGAGGTCACAGGCCAAACACGTACAGGTACAGCCTCGTGTTGTTAGATAACCACCAGCAGCACTGATATGTATGTCTATACCCTTTTTCACGTCGTCTTTAGAGTTGATTCATCTCTATTTACAGTACAAATAAATCTATAGATACTAGCAGCATTCACAACATATGATCAGACATTCAAGCAACACTCAAAACGTTAAATAACATTTTTAAATAGTTCTATAAGCTAATTTGTTTTGCTTCCCTATACTATGTATATATATATATTTTTATATATATATTTATATTTATATATACTATGTATATATACGAATTTATATTTATACTTCTACTACAAGTGCAAATGACTAAAAATAGTTTCTTTAAAGAAAAGAAACAGGAATAATAAAAGTAAAGTGACAGAAGTCCTTGGTCAGAGTGAGATGATTCTGGATCGTACGAGACTTACGAAATCTACATATACAAAATATTATGTGTAAAAAAATAAATAACATGATCACGTGAGTCCAGATTTGCAACTATTGCACATTCCTTCCAAAATGCACTTTTGTTCTTCAAATTTGCTCTCGAGTCGTTCAGATGTGGGGAAACATGTGGCTCAGATCTTCAATCTCGGGGATATAAAATCTGACTGGAGAATCTACTGCATAGAGTTCCTTCTTGTGGACAAAGTGAGTTTCGGAGCTACAGAAACCATTGTCCTCCATTCTTAGTCTCTTTATAAAACCCTATAAAGAAATAGCTAACAGATGTTCAGCATTTCTAGATTGATTTGATTGAGCAGGTTTTTTTTTCTTTTTTAACTATGACTGAACATTCAGTCTTTATTTATCTACAGGGCCACTTTCAAACTAGAGTATCTTTACTATTTTCACTTTTTTACAACACTTTGTCTCATATAGTGGAATTTAAAATAGTTTTCTTCACTATTTCTCTGAAAAATACTTTGATTTGGCACATTAATGTATAAGAATTTGGCAAAACAGATGATATATCTCTGACAATCAAAGTGACATAAATATTTCTCTAGATGAAAAAATAACATTTAGTGATTTTTTTTTTCCTTTAAAAGCATCAAAATCTCACTTGTCGCACAGTGGTGAAGAGTGCAGGTGCTTTTCCTAGCAATGACGTTTACCGCAGTAATGGGAGCCAATAAATAGATACAATAAAATAAATAAATAATTTTTTTTTAAAAACAGCATTTTTCAGTGTTCTTTCTGAGCGAAGGAGCCTTTTTCTCTCCACTTAGAAGCTTCTCAGTTGGTCACAAAATACTACACTCATACTGAACAACGCATCAGAGCTTGCACATTATTTACAGTGAATCACACAAGGGTTCGAGAGGTGCTGGCGACGATAACATCCTCCTCCAGGTGGGGGGGGCTTTGTAACTGTCTCCCCACTTTGCTGGGACCCCAGCCTTCTGCTAGGAGACTATATTCACAGTTTAATTATGTGTCAATCTCAACAAGCTAGCCTTGTACTTTTTTTTTTTTTGGCACAAACAGTGGCCACAAAGATAAAACAGCCACTTAGAAATGAGCAGAAATAAGTCTTGGGGGAGGAGGGGTAGAGAGGGAAAGAAAGTGGTGACAGTAACAGAACAAGTGGAGTAAAACCATACACAGCGGATGAAAATGTCATGCTAAAGAGTGAGCAGGTTAAAGATAAGACTGCAGAGTAGAGCCGCTTTTTAGTCTCCTGGATATAAGTGAGTTTCACAGTTCATACTTCCCCAGCTGTACTCTCCTCCGTCCTCCAGCTGGTGGTCCTGACTGCGGGCTTCAGAGTCCGTCATGAAAAAGGCTGCCGGAAGAGTCCAATCACCACAAGGGAACTCAAGAGATCTAATCCTACAATGATCTCATTTCAGCCAGATAACACTTGTGGCGATTAGAAGCCATGTCTGTCCCACTCTTGTGTTCAGAAAGACAAAAAAAATAAATAAAATAAAAACACAGAGATTAAAGCAGTAACAGACATATTCATGCAGGGGTTTTCACACTTCAGCGAAGAACCCGCACTCGCCAACACCTCATCCCAACCGAGTTAGAGTGGATTAAATGGAAATATGAATGCTTTCTTTTTCAGAGTTTTGCAGAGGGAAGGTTTTGGATTCATCTGTCTGTGGGTAGAGCAGAGGGAGAGGCGCTGAAGCTGAGTGGGGCTATTTGTTGGGTGTGAGAGCACTACAGCACAGAAATAAACAGGACCTCATAATGAAGCAATGCTGATGAAGAGGTGAGAGTACAGCTGGAACAGAGGAAGGGGAATGTAGAGGGGCCGGGGGTGCTGCTCTTTCAGGAATAGATAGTGATGACCTCACGGCCGCCTCCGCGAACCAGAAGGACCCGGTTTAGACCATCGGTGAGGACCTCAAGGAATTCCATGTCTGTTAGGTTAAAGCTAAAGAAACAACTGGAGGAAAATTTGCTTTTCAGTCGGGATCTTATGGAGTGTGGTTTTTGTGCTGTGGCCTGTTAGTGTATCTCATTCAAACTCTTTTGAAGGTTATTGTTTCACCCTCATGAAACAATAACGAGGGGTAAAAAAAAAACCCATGAGTCTTTTACTCTGTGCCGCGGACCAGTGGACTTGCACTGACCCCGTGTGCGCTTTTACAAGTTTTTTTGTGGGGTTTCAAAAACTTTTAATGCGGCGGACAGCTTCCTAACTTTTTGGGTAATTTTTTTTTTAGTTTATTCAATCTGGAAAATGTTTTAGTTTATTCCCAGCAAGAAAAACTTTCTTCAAAAATAACTATCTTCTATTAACCAACATTAATAAAAAGAAATTAATGTACTTACTATGAAATTAAAGTAAAAGAAAATACGGCTATTAAAAGAAACATACTAAGTGCCTAACACCATCTATTAAAGAAGGTTTTCTCTGATTTAATTACATCATCACTTGAAAACTTACTTTCAAGTGAAGGAGAAACCATTATTTTTACACTTTCCATTTGAGATTTCTGTGTTGAAAACTGTTCAGGTTCTTTCATCTCTGAAGAGAACTTTTTTAAAACCTCCCAGCATGTCTTTTAACATCACCTCACAGACCAATTTTTTTTCTTACTATGTTTCCCGGATGTTTAAGTCTTGAAGGAGTCCTGTTGGTTTTATGGGTCCTCCATTTCAATTAGTGGGACCACAGAGTCTCTGGCTTCCACAAAGCAATAGAAGTAGAGTTATAGCTCTTCTCCCTGATTGCTGCAGTATGACCACAGAGATCTATAAAGAACTACAGGTATTAGATTTTATCCTAGCATGCAGAAAAGGAAATCTGAAAATAGAGACAGGCAGTTCTAAAAGCTACAGCCAAGAGTCTGAATATTTTTGGCAGTGAGAGTTTTTCGGTTTTTGCTTCTTCATACAAGTTGGAGGTGGGCATTTTTACTACCCCAGGGAAATATGCCAAAGATGTTTTAATATAAATTCATTCTTTCTTGCAGCAGCATAATCTTACAATGAAAAAATAAAGTAGAATAAAATTCTACTTCTATGTTAAGTTAATGTGTTGAGAAAAATATTTTTTGATATCCATGATTATCCCTTCAAATAAATGTAATTTATAACATTTATTTGAAGGAAGAATTAATTCAGGGTTTCTGTACTAACTCAAATTTAAGACTTTTTAAGGCCATTATGAATAGAATTTAGACGTTTATCACTGCAGAACTCTGTTAACTGCTCACTGTGACGGGCGCCTGTCACTATTGTGAATGAATCCCTGTTTAATTGCTGTTTTCTTCTTGCAGTTGATTGGCTGGCGAGAGTTTAAAGGGATCAAGCCCCACCCACCAGGGAGGAGGAAGTTGGGAGAGCTCCTGGTTGGTGGCGTGTCTCCGTGCCTCGCTCCCGCTCCTTCAATGTGTTTTCTTGTTGGTTAACTTTCTTTTTGTGTTGTTAGGTCTGGGGATCGTTGGCCAAGCCGAGGTTTTTCCGGTTTTTGGTTGTAGGGTGAATGATCCGGCGAGGCAGGGCGAGGGGAGCGGCCCGAATCCGACGGCCAACTGCTGGCTGGTTCGTGAATGCTCCCACTCTTTTGTTTATTTGCCACGATTCCCCAGTACCTCTATGTCCAGCCACAGTCTGAATAAAACTTTTGTTTTATATAACTTGGTCTGGACCTTTTATGTTGTGTGCCCTGTGCGGGCCGTAACACTCACAAATTTGCACTTACCCATGGTAGAGGCAAAAAGGTAACTAGCTATCACGGGTACATTAGCAGCTAGTTAGCGGCAGCCTCAACTGTCTCAAGTCATACAACGCAATGAAGATGTTTGAGTGTGACTCAAACTTTTGTTTGACAGAAAAGTCCCAAGAGAAAAAAATACATTAGATATACAAGACTAACTAGTTCTGCCAAGATTACATTTAAGACATGTGATTAATGTACTAACGGCCAACTTATTTTAAAAATAAATGTAAGACATTTTTAGGGCTTAATTTTAGATATGAGTCAATCTTAGAGAACCAAATGGCCTCCTGTGCACTTTGGACACCCCTGCATGCGATTCTCCTGATAAAGGATACAGTTCTCATCACCTGTCCGGTTCTTGGGTGCCCCTGGCATGTTCAGGAGAACTAGTTTGGCCTCTGAGGACTTTTTAAGGATGACTTCATTCAGCCGGAGCGCTGTGTGCATGCGCCGCACGTTAGATTGGTTCCTGAGAGGAAACAAGTCGAGAGAAAAGGTCAAACTGATTCCCGCTGGTTGTTTCAAAGCGTCTTGTGATGCTCAGAGGTGATGCAGATGGTAGATGCACATTCGCACGTTTATTTTTGTAACATCCTCAGCTTATCATGTGCCTGACTGGATGGGTATGAGATGTGGATTAATGAAATGAGGTTCATGGGGGCTTCAGTACTTACAGGTTCTCCCACTCTCTGCAGCATTATATGAAGAGAAATAAATCTTTATAAAAAAAAAACATTCTTCATTTTTTTTTTTTAGAAAATGTGATCCTACCTAAAAACAACTTCAACATCTTGTGTTCTATGGGGAAAGCATCTGATTTCCGATATGACACAGATATCTGAAGCTTAGTATTGGCCGATACCGATCTGATACAGAAAGCCAGCACTGAATTGACTTAAAATGTTTCTCTTTTTTGTTTTAAACATAAATGTACCGGATTACAAATTTATTTGATAACTCTGACCCAATACAGCACATGCAAATATGCCAATAACTTCACACTCTTGGTCAAACATGTAAAAACTGAACAACTTTAATTTATGCAGTCTGTTCAGTTAGGGGTATAGCAGCCAAGGTAAAAACAAATAATAATAAAGAAACACAAACAGATAAAAACAATAGGCTAACTATCTTGGTCAAACATATAAAAAATGAACTTCAACAGATGTTTCAAATGATTCAGAAAGGAATTCTTAATGTAATGTACAAGTAATAATAAAGAATGGTGTCACTCAGAGCACAAAGCATAGAATTAAACTTAATAGATATGCCATTATGAATTAGGCACATTGTCACCAATACCTGATCTGGAAACTTTTTCTATATCAGGACCAACACAGATACTGATATTGGATTAATTCATCTCTAGCTAACAGTTCATAGAGCATGGCTAGGTACTCACGGCTTCATGTTGAAGATGTCCTTGATGTCATCATGTGTGGTCACTCCGAGAGGCTTGGCTGCTTCACCGTCACACTTTTCTGTCCAGGTCCTCTGGATCTGCTCCCCGGGACTCTGAGCCTCCTCTCCGGGGGTCAGCGGGGTCGCTGGGGTTGCGGGACTGGCTGGGGTGGTGTTGTCATGGATGAGCTGGACCTGAGCAGGGGGGGATACAGGGGAAGAGGCCGACTTTGACTAATGAGACGAGAGGAGAAAGAGGACGAATGTGGATTCACGCACATGTTAACACGGAAAGTCAAAAAGCCACAGTAGAAGTGGGAATATGGGAATGCAGGTAAAGTTACAGAGAGCCACAGTGTTTGAGAGAGGAGAGGAAGGAGAAAGGGGATTAAACATTTCTGTTTGTGTTTCTTCAGCACATTGCCTGTCTGTCTGAACACACACAGGTTCTTCATGGCGTTAGAGATAAAGCTGTTATCAGTTTAAAAGAAAATGGTTTTCCCACTGGACTGAAGTGATCCAAACTGTTGCTAGTAGTAGCAACAGCAGTCTTACGTTATAGGAAATACTTTTGATATTAAAACATCTTCCAAAACAAAATGTTCTACTCAGTATGAGTTCTGTTCTGAGCTAACTTTCTGCAGGCATTCTAGTGAATTGGACTCTCTTGTTGAGGCAGATCGTACCTCTTCTTCAGGTTTCTCCTCTTTGCTGGTGGCGGGCGGCTCTTCGGTCACACTCAGCTGGGTGGTCACGGCGGCCGGGTTCTTACGGCGGATAGATCCGCGGGAGGAATCGGTGATGCTCTGGATCTGTGAAGACACAAAAAGAGGAGAGAAAAAAAAGGTGTGATACATACAGATGTTGTCTTGCTCTGTTTTTATCATTACATTCACAAGGTGTGTGACATTTATTAGTCTCTTGCATTGAAGATCAGACCCTTTGTGTCATATAAGCATACTTTTAACTTTTTCCTCAATGTCATCTATAACTTCTCTGAAGTCTTCCTTTCTCTTTATGGCACTGTTTGTTCTTATATTCTCCAACGAACCTCTTTGCAAAGAGATGGACTATATTTACTAATTCAATTACACTGAAAAGCAGTTGGGTGCACTAGAATTATGTATGTCAGATTTACAGATTATTTGCAAAAATGAGCACAATCACTTTTGCACTTTCATGAACTTTAATATTTAACATAGTAACAGAGTCAGAGATGGGGCTCTGGGATGCTTTGTGGTTTTCTTTGCATGGCATGATTTAAAGGGGATGTACTATGCATTATCCAGCCAGATAGTGACATTTTGTATAACAATCAAGTAACTATGATACCTGTATATCAGACATAACTTAAAAGTTAAACTTAAATCTTAAACATCACAATTTGATGCCTTGATATTGGCCTCATTCCAACACGCCAGCTTCATCACAACAATACTTCTCATTATGCTGTTAACAATCACTAGAAGTGTTGGGCTAAGAATTAATTCATATGATGAGCTCAGCAGACTCACAGTTCCACCAGGTGCTTACTCGTTGCTGCAGCCACTAGTCTGGAGGAGCTGAATGGATAAGGCGAGGAGGAGTGGCGCTCGGTGAGGAGAGCTCAGCTGGAGACTACAGCTCCATGGAGTTTTGTGCAAACAAGTGAGATTTGTAAGAAGCTTTTAGGTACCCTTGAATGGTGGGAGATGAAAGGATTTCTTAAACATGCACGAAAGAATCAAAGCAAGACTACAGGTATGTTTCTGATGAGGGAATATCACTATAATGTGATGTAAGGCTCAAAAAAGTAAATTTTACACTATATCTAGTGTAAATTTATTTACTTATAAATTTACACTAAATTTATAAGTAAATTTACACTAATTTACTTAGTGTAAAGTAAATTTTACACTAAGTCTGGGAGCAGACTTTAAAGTTTGCTCCCAGACTTTAAGGTCTGGGAGTATTTGCTGTGATGTCAGCGTCTTAAATACGCTAAATGTTTTTTTTTTTTTTTTTTCAAATGATCATCTTCAGTTTGTTTGGAAATGGCCTTATAACTTTTCATTCTTAGAAGCTGCAATTCCCTGGAGATTATTACTGATTTCTCTCCTCCTTGGCATAGTGGCTGCTTTTGGGTAGTCTCTGCTTTTGTCGTGGTGGTCACACTCACTCATAGTCAGTTAATCTCTTGTATTTGATTGGGATCACTCTTTCTCCTTTAAAATTCTTGTCAAGCAACAAAGGTATAGTTATTTTTCCAAAGACTACACATTGACAGTTTTAGAAACCGTGTTCTCCCTATAACTCCATATTAAGCATAATTTAAAGGAGTAACACAAAGACTTAAAAATGTTATTTTCCCACCTCTGTCAAAACATTGTCATGCTGTCAAACACAGCATGAGAGCACTTGCTGTTCTGGCTGTTGTCAACTCTCTGATAGAGAGGATAAATATGGTGACCCACTGCTCTGATTTAACACAAGATCTGCTTTTGTCCAGAGGGCGTTGTGTGTCATGTTAATTCAAATCAAGCCAAGCAATGCCGAGTCGGCTTGTCAAGTCATGTCAAGATAATGTGCGCATATCCGCGTGCTTCTAAAAACAAAACTTTGACATCAACAAACTTCCTTACCTCCCTCTCGCGCTCGGTCTTGGTCAGGTTGATCTGTTTCAGCATCTGAGAGCGTTGTTCCATCACCAGCGTCTTCTCGTACGTGTAGGCTGAGATGTCACTGTCATGCTGAAGGAAAAAGAAATATTTTATTTGTCTGTTCTTCATCCATGTTCTAAGAGTCCTTGCCAGATGTTTGTTTACACACAAATGGAGAGGAGAAGAGATATGTTCTTCCTCTGAAACCAAAATGTTTAAAAGAAACAGGGAAAGCCTGAAGGATGTTGTGCCAATTAAAATGTATTCGGTGAACAATAACAATTATTCCTGTGCTGAGGCAGAGGAATACACAGCAGTCATTTATCCTTGTGTGAAAAAAACAGTAGTTGTGTTTACTGAAGCAACCGGCCGAGCCTGAGGCATTGCTGGATTCTCTAATTATTTCCCCAGCTGAGTGGTTCTGACATTAAAGTGCTTATCAATGCTCTAGAATGCATGTTGTTTTACTTACACAAATGGTGCGCTGCCAGCTTTGAGAAAACTCACCATTTCAACTACTTCCACCATAGCATCAATGCGGAGGTGATACAGGAACGTAGTCAGGTCCTTCTTCATCTGGATGCTGTTGTCGTCCATCTGGGCCACAGTGAAGATGCGCATCTTGCACTTCCTCCAGACCTAAAAATTCCACAATATAGTTTATCCATTTGTTAAAACATCTCCAAACTCTTAAAGCTGTATTTTGCATGGATATAACTGCACTTATATTATTTTAAAATGTGGATCTCGCCAGTCTCCATTACTATTGTGGTGGTAATTAACAGTACCTTATGTTGGCGGAGCAGGAAGGGCAGCAGCATCAACATGCCTCCATCATGGACGATCCACCACACATCGATGTGACCCTCGGTAAAGCGTTCGCCGTTGGACGGGAATGCTGAAATGTTCTTTGGTACCAGGAGAGCGAGGCGGGCAATGGTGGTTTCTCTGACCAGCTCTGCAGGTAAGGCAGCAATGTAAGGCAAAGCCTGATAAAATTCTGTTTTGCACTATTTAAAAAAAAACTTTCCCGGTCTACATCTTACGTATTTTATGTATTTTTGCAGGTACCTATTTATATACGATATATAAAAACACACAATATCTTTTATTCTTCCTGGCTGACATTAAATCAGGCCAATTGTTTCCTAAACCTGTTAGAAAAATATTTACTAAAACCCAGAATAATTTGAGAGAATATTTTTAAAAGATTGTTTTCTTTGAAGGTAAAATTTTACATACATTGAAAATACTATGCCTTTAATCAATTTTGGAAAGCCTAAATGATGATCTCAGGGCTTTGGAAGCTTCTGATGGGAAGAGTTAGTGTCAACATTTGCTACAACCTGTGGATGTAGTTTAAGGTAAACCTGATTCCTTGTTTGACATAAAAAGAAATCAGCCAATCACAGCACAGAGATGTTAACGTCATATTATTCAGTACAGAGACGTTTTGTCATAAATGAATATGAACAAAAAACAAAGATCTTGTGAAGATGCAGGCTGGAGCTGGTACAAAAGTGGCATTATTTGAAAAGAGTCCTGTATAGAGAAACGATAAAGTTAAATTGAAGTGAGAGGGATTAATGACCATTGCTATATTTGGAGGAAAAAGGGTGAAACTTCCCAGACTCACCAATCCAACAGAAAAGCATTGGATGCTTTCATAGTGAGCAAATGTTCAATTGAAATATTTGGATTATTTCCAGGAGGAATATCCAAAACATTTAATGTAAGTCATATAGTTTAATGCTACAAACTACAAAATAAATTTGTGTAAAAATCTGACTTAGAAGAGCATACAAAATATTTTAAGAATCTCTTTCTTTCTCATTGTTCTGGCCTTTAGCAAACAGAAACCCCCAACTGACTGAAAGCAGATTAAATCAGTGTTTAATCTGATTTAATGTCAGGCGCTGAGAAAAAAGGTCATGTTTCCTGGATGCATTAAGTTGTAATAAAGACAAATTGGCCAAGTTTAAACTTAGCAATAAAATGGGGAGGAAAGGGGATTAAAGAGTTTAAATGTTGCATGGTTGTTGGTGCCAGATGGGCCAGTCTGAGGATTTCAGAAACTGCTGACCTACTGGGAAAATACTGGGATGAAAATTCCTGAATACAGAGGGAATTTTCATCCTTCGGTATGAAAATAAGAAAATGCATTCAGAGGGATGCAGACTATTGCAGTTTAAGCTTACAGATGGAAAACAAAGTACTATCTCATTCCAACATAAAATACCATCACAGAACATGGTGAACTTTGAAGCAAATGGAAAGACAAAGTTCCATAGCAAATGAAACTCTCAAGCAAACAGAAGACCATGACTACTACTGTCAGGTAAGAGGTAGAAACTGAGGCTATAATTCACACAGAATCACCAAAATCACTAAAGATAGAAAAAATTCACCAGATTAAATTAATCTCCATATCTAATTATTTCCCACTGATTTCTTGAGCAAGACAACGAGCTGAATGTAATTACTCAAAGGCCTTTGCAGTCCTAAGCAGCACCTTTCAGACGTGGGAGATTTGCTCCATGAATGCTAAGAAAGCATATTTAGCAAAGTAGATGGTGAGATCAATACAATTCCACTCATTGACTATTTAATTCATTTCAGTTCAGTTAAATTCAAATCAATTTAATTGAAATTAATTCAGTTTAGATCTGATCAATTCAGTTCATTTCAGATCAGATCAGATCAGATCAGATACATTCTATTCAATGAAACTTAGTTAAACCCAAATTAAAACTAAGCATACCAATGAAGTTCCTCCAGGTTTGGTGCTCGTCTCCTTGCTTCCAGTTGCGTGGCCAGGAGACCAGCACAGCATTGTGTTTCAGGCCTCCCAGCCCGCTGGCCTGCAGCAGATGGGATGTAGCATCACGGAGGTTTGAGGAGACGGTCACCTGACAGAAGCCCTTCACCTTCTCAGTCTCCATTAATTTGCGCAGAGCCTGCAAAGTAAAACACATGTAAAATAACATTTTTGAATTAGCTAATTACTCATTTTCATGTGTAATACGGATTTACAGTACAAAATATATACAACAAAAACATTTCCAATACATTAACTTGGGAATGTGAATGGATGTAGCGGACTGAGTATCCTGATTTCTTTTAACTATCACTGCAGATTTAGACTTGGATGCTTTCTGTGCTGCTCAGAATAAAAATGTTGATCGGAGGTGGCAGACTGTCGTCAGACTGTGAAATGCTCCCTGCCTGATCTGCACGCTGAGCCTGCTCGTAGTTCGCCAGGTAGGTGCCCTCCAGGGCCGTCCCGACGATGGTGAGACCTTTGCCTGCCTTCAGCTGGTTGGTGAGAGACAGCAGACGAGGCTGCTCCACATTCTGCTCTGCATCTGTGCTCACCAGCACCAGCAGCTGAGGTCTGAGGGGGAAGGTGAGCAGAAAGCAGAGGACATGAAATTTAAAGCAGACACCAAGTAGGTGAATGAGAAAGAAAAGAGCGTAGAGGGGGAAAAAAAGGCATTAGAAAGCATCATGAATGATTCATATGTTGACGTGGATGAACAAACACTTCTTGCAGTTTGACAGGTGTGACTTGAGAATGACTGAACACGCACAGACACGTTGTTAATTTCTATGTTAATTGGAAACATGTTTGTGTGTGTGAGTGTGTGTCATACCTCCAGTTCTTGGTGTGTGGCTGGCCTTCCTCAAGGCGCATGAGAGCGTATCGTGCAGCGCTCAGAGACAGACCGCGTATCCCATCACCCCATTCTTTCTCCGCACTGTGACACAACCAATATATTTCAGTCAGAACATGAACAGGTTCGTTGCTTCACATTCAGATGCAAAGGGCAAAAGGGCAGAGGCTGCTGAGATGCAGGAGGCTCTGCAAGAAAGAAAACGTCATATTCATCACATGATACGTCTTGCAGAACTGCACTGCAAAAACACCAAATCCTACCAAGTACATTGTTTCGTTTCTACTGCATATATCTTATTACATTTGAAAAAAGAAAACATCTAACAAGCAACTTTTTAGCCAAGAATAGGAGCTAATTTAAAGTCAATAATTACTAAATATAGATTAAAAAGAGGCAGATTTTTTACTAACAGGAAAATGTCATGTTATACATGTCAGATTTTAATGTACACACTACTTTCAGTTCAGATTAAACTGTTATAATCATAGTTATGTCTTTAATTCACTGAAACAGTTTGTTACTAATAAATGTTCATTTTTCCACCATGTTAAATGGTGGATAGATAAAATATTAGGTCTTCCCCCCCACCATACATCTCTGTTGTGGTAACATTACATTAGAAAAGTTAATGTTTAAGAAACACTCATAGCAAAAATTTAATCAAGAGTTCTGAGTTCAAAGAAGACAAAAAGCTTGAAACTAAAACAAAAAACCTAAAATGTTACTCAGTAAAAATCAAACCAAAAGGTTTTAGTCCTGAGCTGTAATCATCAGATGTTTAACTCTTTCTTGTGCACTCACCCTGCAAACTCAATGTATTTGTAGATAGAGCCGGCGATGCCCATGGCCACTATGGCGTAGTACCAGGAGCAGAGGAACATGAGAGTGAGACACAAGCTCATCCCAAGGAAGGACAGAGCCCTGCAGAAGCAATATGAATTATTGAGTCCACATAAAGGAATGGAAGTTTGACTTGACACATAAAATCTGAGATGATGTCAAGAACTGACCAGTGATAGAACTTGAAGCGGGGCCTCCAGTTTGGAGTCCTGAGGAGAGTCTGGAGGGCACAGGCCAGATTCACAAACATATAGCACATCAGGAAAAACCTGCAGGACACAAAGTAACTCAGGTTTAACACAGCTTCTCTTATCAGAACTGACAAATTGGGATCCTCAAAATGGAAATGAAGGGAGAGAAGTTTTGGTGAGATTAATTTTGAGCGCACTGGCATTTCGATTTAGGCGAACTGATTGTTCTGAACTCTCCTACTGTTAGTTTTTAAAAAAAGAAATTAATTTAGTTTTCAGTTCTTACATGGAGAGGATGGGAGCCACAGAATCCAGGGAGGCAATGAGGATCCCGCTTTCACAGATACAAGCTGTCAGCAGGAGGGACCATGTCGGTTCTCCATTAGCCTTTCCGTGGCCAAAGATCTGCACAAACAGAAAATTCATTACCACAGCTTTTTACACGGTTTTGTCTGCATGCGGTACCTTCTGCTCTTGTTCCTGTAAATTAGTCACTACGTTCTGATTGTGAAAGCAACAAAAACTCACCCGAAGGGCGGGCACAATGCCATCCTTGGCGATGGCCTGCAGAAGACGGGGAGCTCCCGTCAGGCTCTGGAGCCCTGCCCCGCAAGTGGAAAAGAAAGAGCCAACCACGATCACCCATGGTGACGGCCAGGCCAGCGTCCCGATGACCAAGTTCCCGTGCACGCCCTCTCCGAACCTAAAAAGGGAGATCAACAATACTTTGAAACATCAAACTTTTCTCAGACTAAATGAAGTCAGACTGAGCAGAATTTAATAAATCAAATCACTTTCAAGCACCAAACATGGACTTACTTGTCCCTGAGGACCACCCCCTCAATGCAGGCACCAAACAGAATCACACTGGACATGTCTGGGAAGTTCAGCTTCAGGAAAGGTAAGCTACCGCACAGAGACAGTTGATATGCTCTCCAAATGACGGGTAATAAATCCACTCAACTCTTAAAATGCATTTCATTTTCTGATCTAGTGGTTAAAGTATATTAGCAAGGAAAATGCAGTAATCAATATTGTTTAGTGGAGTATATAAGCGATCAGTGACACTGTAACAAACATCCCTCGGGTTTATTAGCTTGCACTTGCATAGGCAGCCACATAATGTGATTAGAAGTCCTAATCAAATTTGTGTAGACTACAAGCTGATTATTTAGAGAAACACTGGAGGTTATTCAATTCAGCTGCTTCTCTCTATTCTGCCTGTATGGAAGAAAATTGATAACTGCACAACAAGTTAGTATTATAAATCATGACCTTTAATAAGCATTAACAATTGTTTATTTTTAATGTAGATAAAAATAAACAAATATAAGAAGTGGCCATAAACTGACTTGGAAGCAAACTTTATAGATGAGGCAACAATATTAATAATGCATGATAACTTTTAGCTAAGTGCCAAAATGAGATGAGTATGATCACAATAATGACCTTTCTAGATTTAAAATACTGACCTTTAATTGTGAGGCTCCCTGCCGGCCACAATCACTTTCTTTTTTTAACTACAGCTGAGAAAAACGCCTAAGTTCACGACAGCTTACAATCCTGTCAGCGACCAAGTATCTGACTGACACAGGACAACCTACGCGACGTTTCTTAAAGTACTGTAATCTATTTTTAAAACGTTCTTGTTTTGAGGATGAGTGTGGTGCTGAAGGCACAGTCACACGAGGATACAGACAGTGGAGGTGGTTGTGATGGCTGCAATGGTTCCAATGGGGATCGACTTCTGGGCATCACGCAGATCGCCGGAGCGGTTGGATCCAGCCATGATTCCTGTGGAGAAAGTTGAAGCAAACAGCACCAAGATTACAAATGCAGAAAAGTTTTGTTAGCTTGACATTGATTGAGAACAAGACAAGTTTGCATAGCACATTACAGCAACGAGGCATTTTGTCAAATGCCATCAATAATCAATTTTCCATTTATTATTACCGTAACTCTGAACAGGTGAGGTTTTAGCTTTGATTTAAAGGAACTAAGTGTTTCAGCAATCTGGAAGCAGTTGTTCCAGATTACTGGAACAACATTCAGCTGATTGAATGGGGATGCAGAGCAGGCCAGAACCAGAAGACCTGAGTGGTCTGGAAGGTCGATCCAATGACAACAGGTCTTTGATTTAATGTGGTTCCATGTTGTTCAGTGATTTATAAACTAAGTGTTTTAAAGCCTACTCTCTGAGTTATAGGCAGACAGTTTAAAGACTTTAGACCTGGAATATGTGCTCTATTGTGCTAGTTTCAGTAAGAAGCAGCATTCTGAATCAGATGCAGCTGTCTGATTTTTTAGGTGTCCAAAAAAAAAAAAAAAAAAATCAATCAGATAATAAGTAATCAATGGGACAAAAGATAAACGCATGGTTGTTCCAGATCTTGCTGGGACATTAGTCCTTTAATCCTAGAAATGTTCTTCAGGTGATAGAAGGCCGACTTTGTAATTATCTTTATATGTCTTTGAAAATTCAGTTCTGGGTGCATCACTACCCACATGTTTCAGGCCTTATCACCAGTTTATCACAACACAAGGACCTATAAGCAAATAATAAAAAAGAAAACAACTGGAAGCATTTGTCACCTGTCACTGATGGGAAGTAAATGCCAACCAGCAGAGTGAAGAAGCTGGTGATGTCAGCTAACACGTAGCGGTTAGCGTTGGTCACAGGGTCATCATGGTCCTCCACTGACTCCAGGATCGGCTTAGCAATCAGATCCCCCTTCTCATAGTAGGTCCCAAACAGGTTGTCTGTTGGTGATAAAATGTGTTGACAAGAATAATGGTCAACACTGGTCACTACATAAGAAGAAGCTACAAAAAGTATTGATCTATTCAGAAAACAGGACATTGTTTTATTTTTTTGCTTCACCTACAATTATGAAATTCAGAAATGTTTTTTTTTTTTTTTTAACTATGACATTTTAGTAATTCTGAAGTCAGCAGGCTGTTTTTCTCTTTTGTGCTCACAGAAGTCCTCAGTTGGAATCAAGACAAAAACACCTCCAAAGTCAGGATAGTGATTGGGAAAACTGCAGGCGGCCCAGCAGCCCTGAATTAGTACAGCTTTTGTCCTTCTTCAACCTCTTTAACAGAACGCAATCTTTAATGAGGGAGCTAATCAGTTTTAGATGTCATTAACTGTGACAATAAAGGTTGTTACCGATCCATACATAGAAATGTCGCAGTAAATCTACCCTGAACAGCAAAATACGAACAGTTTCAGGAGTGAAGAATCATTTTTAAAGGGCACAGTCCTTACCTCATGATTAATGCAGGGTTTTATTGTTAAATATCAGAGTCAAATAAGGTTAATCTAGCTCTGCGCTTTCTAAAGCTGAGACTTTGGAACCAGTCTGCAGGAAAAGCAGTGAGTGAAGTGAACTGTGTCTGACTACAAAACTCTTCCAGCTTTGACGAATAAAACTATTTGATCCAAAACCCGGTATCCTTGTAAAAAAAATGACAGAGCTTTTGTACCACATCCAATATTAAAACATATAAACAAATTCTATGCTGCAATCAGTAAAAGAGAAGTTATTATTTTCATTTCTACCCTTACCAGAAGAAAATGTCTGTTTCACTGAAAAAAGCAATACCAAAACACTTTTCTTCCCCCTCTTTAAAATGTATTTTTTTTAATGAAGCTTCTGTCTTTGAATGTTAAATTGCCAAAGTTTCAGTAAATGACCCGAGCAATGCATAACATGACCTAACCTTTGTTCTCACTTTGCAAAGATGTAAACTCTAGCAGATCCAAAACACTCGGACTCACCTGACAGGACTCCACTGGTAATCCCGGGAATTCCCTGGATCTGAGTCACGTTGTTGGCCAAGAAATATTTGTCGCAGGTAGCGTTGAGGAAAGGTGAGTCACAGAATATGCGCCACAGCTGGGTGGTGACTGTCCCATTAGCGGTCTCAATGGTTTTGGCACAAACGTCAAAGTTCTTCCACACCAAAGTGCGATTCCCCAATATACAAACGCTGTGGAAACAAATTTTTGGCTTCTTCAAATCACAAAATACAGCATATTCAAATTATTGTGGTCTGATTTGATTTTACGCAGCAAATTTGGCATAAATACTGTACTGTGGTAAGTACAGCAAATATGATTATTTACTTAGTAAATAACATAAAAACCAACAACAGTAAATGAAAGTTTTCTGTTTTAAATGTAGAACTTTGCTTTAAAAGGCTATTGTTCTCTGTTGATCTACTAAATTCTGTAGTTTAAGTTAATCTGGATATCTGAGAAAAAAAACAATCGTCATTTGATTTTAATTTGCTTCAAAGGGGCCAGACTGTCTTGTAAAATAATCTTCCCTTAATTGGTTCTGATTAGTGGTAAGTGAAAACTCCTAAACTAACAGAATTGACTTAAAGCATGTACAAAAATGCACTTTTTAGTAAAGAAAAAAAAATCCAGGTTATACTCATATGCTTTGCTGTAAAAATTAGGATAATTTCTTCATTTTTCACTGGAAAAATGCAAAAATCAGAAAAGCAGAAATAGATATTGGCCAGGAAAAACCTAATCAGTGCATATCTGTATTTCACCAACGAGCAGCAAAATGTTATACTTCTTGGATGCAGAATGCTCTCCAAAATTATGCATCTTTCAGCTCTGCTGGGAGGATTCTTTTCTAAATTTAGCATTTCATGCAGACATGTCTTTCAGATACCGCATTTGCTGCATGTATTTTTGTTTTAGGTCTAACACTTCCTTTTTTCTTCACTTGTTCTCGTTCTTCATTTTTCAGACCATGCTTCATAATATTGTGCTATGATACAGTTAACTGGAAACAAAAACAGAGGTACTGATCTGCAACATTTATAGGAGCAATATTAGGAAATCAAACATGTATGCAGCTGTGAGCACAAGCAAGGATAGAAATATGCAACATGGTGTATAGTAGTAACTTGTTTAATACAACATTAATCAAGTTTGCTACAAATCTTAAAGTGTTGTTTTGTTTCTATGTGCTGTTTTTTCTTCAGCAGCCTCGATTTGAAGAGTAAAATGAATTTTCAGATTTCTGAATCAGTTTGATTTATGGTTGAGTTTCTTCTGCTGTTCTGTCTTAGTTGTCTCACTTACGGGAAATCAGGCGGTTCGATGCCGGTCTTGATGACTCCGGCGTAGACGGCCAGTATGGAGAGGATGACGCAGGCCAGAAACACCAGGGCCAGCTTGTTCACGTACTTGACGCCAACAAATACCACAGTGGCCATGGAGGTCAGCAGGATGGTCCCATACACGCGCATGTTGTTCAGCAGGGCGGCTTCCGCCTCGGCACCCTCCAGGCCCTCCAAGGGGAAGATGGCTGCTTTGGGAGCTATGTAGATCTAAAGAAAGGGGGGGGGTCACACATAAAACACGCTTTTTCTCATGAAAAATCAGATTTTTGCCAGGGGGCATCTTGGAGGTGGTTGTTTCACTTTCACTTCTCATTTTCCAGAGTATCAGGGGATTTCAACTGGCAGACTTAACGCTAGAATCTTGGTCTTCTTGTGAACTGTTAGGAAAAATGTATTACCTGTCAACCAGCGGAAAATAGACTAAGGGAATCATAAAAAAAGAAGCCAGTAGCAGGAAGAATGAGGCGAGGAGAGAGTAAAACTCCTGATTCTTCCATTAACAATCCTCTGTTGCACACCTTTGCTATTTTAACCCAATTTAATAAAGGAATTCAAGCAAGAATAATAATATTTGAAAGTTAAGTGTCATTAATACACTGCTACTATTACTAAATCCAAGAATAGCCCCATCATATCAAACTGTAAACCCACAATTACCATCAGTATCTGTCATCAACTCGTGATGATTCATAGTATTGCGGTTACATAAGCATGGGAGTTTCTTCCCTTTTTTTTTTAAAACTACCGTTAGGTTTCCACCACAAACTATTTAATCATTGTAAAAAGGTTATTTTTAAAAGTGCCAAGAATGAGAGGAGCGCTACGGCTCAGCTCAGACATTTGGATTGAAAAGCTGATCTGATGTGAATAACAGCACATCACCAGGCGAAAAAAACAAATCTCCTGCTTCACTTTGAACTCTTCATACTTCCGAAAATAGCAGCTTCGGTTTGTGTTCTTGGCTGGGGATTGGAGGATGAAATGTATTCAAATGGGGACTGTGCCGGTCTGTTCCGCACTATTCCGACGGGATTGTTTTACAATGGAAACTAAGCCAGCTTTGACCCAGAAGACAATATTAACCTCCAGGCATGATCAAACTCTGCATGACCTTAAGAGACAAGCAGAAGGAGAACGAATGATAACAGAATAAATCATTTTAATGATAAAATAGTCATTGTCAGAGCTGTTGGAGAGAATGCCTCTGTAAGCCTGTCAGTGTCTAGATCTCTCATTAATGCATCATCTGCATAATTATCCCAAAATTCCTTGCAGGATGTTGGGCTGCAGTGGAAGACAAGAGAAACAAAAGGCAGAAGAAGAAATGAGGAAGGAGGAATGATAACACTTTCTGAAATATATTCAAGTAATCTGTTAACAATATGGACAGAATGTGAGACTAAAATGGCCTTGATTTTCTGTGAGGATGAAGGATTTTCATCTGGTACAAAGCAGACTGCAAAGCTGACGTTAATTTCGTAACATCATGCCTGCAGACGGTTTATGAGCGGTTTTATTTTTTGGCCGTGTCCACGCCGGTCTAACGCCTGTTTTGTAGATAGACAGCTTTTTCCCCGGTTAGAAAATTTAGGACACTTGTAGGTTTGTGGTCAGGATTAAAAATGCGAGGATCATCTTCCTGCTGCTGAGCAACAAAAATAGAGACAAGCACAGATAAGATTAACAAGCAATCAAGGTTGGCATGGGAACGCTGCAGCAGAAATATCTCAAGATATTTCTGACTCAATTGTTTGAGTGGGAGAAGACTGATTTCAGCTGTACAAGCATTATTTTTATTACGATAACACGTGATTTGCACAGAAGACTAAATTAATTAGATATTAACTCAAGAAATACTTGTAAACAATTTCAAATATTGGCTCCATAATTTATTTTTTGGAAGATTTTTGTGAAAACAAATTATTTATGTATAACTAATGAAGTTAATGTAAGAACACTTGGAGGAAGGAAACGTAGGAAAAAAAAATTACAATAAGTTGTTTTGTACTTTTGCAGTTTTGGTTTTCTTGTACTCAACCTTTAAGAATTCGAAATCCGTCTCTATGAAGCAGAACATTTTGCAAAAGTTGTGCAAGCTAACAGATGTCTGGAATGTGTTTAGAAAACTGATTATCTGTAATAATAATAATAATAATACACCTTTAAGCTGCTGAAAGGGAATGTGGTCACACAACTGCAATAAGTCATATGGACCACCAGGAGATTGCAAGCTGCAAGTTTATTTTGCAGTTTGCAAAATAACCAGCTCGGTGTATGAGGCTGAGCTCATACACCATTTTCATTTGTGAAAATTGAGTATTAGGAGAGAGGGAACCCAGTAACCTTGGTAAGATGTTTCTTACCAAGAGCAGCTCAATGGCTCCCAGGATGTACATGGCTCCAGCGTAGGTGGTTCCCAGGTAGAAGCAGATCCCCACCGCTCCACCAAACTCGGGGCCCAATGAACGGGAAATCATGTAGTAGGAGCCCCCAGCTAAAAACAGACACAAGAGTAACATTGGCATGCATGTGTTTTCTTTATGACTCAGTTAGCTGTAATATACATCTATTGGAGTTTATTTTAATCAGCTATGTAATTTACTCTTTGCTTTCCACCAGTTTAGTGATTTGTTTATGATAACTTGATTATCCAAGCAGATTTATTGTTCAGAATGAGAATCAGGTCACCACCAATCAACAAGAAAAAATAGTTGATCATTTGTACATCACTTCAAAAACAAATGGAATAAACGTGAAAGTTTGCGCAAGTTTGATTAATACACTTATAATAGTTTTACTTTGATTTATAAATGTTCACTTTTCCATAAATAATATTAGTAATGCATTCATCATTTGACATAACAGGGAACACTGTGTTGTGCTACTAACCTCTACTTGTTAATACAGTGCCTTTATATTTATGTGAAACATTGTGCCAATTAATTAATTGTGCATAAATAAATAGTCCCTAATCAGCACTTCCCAACAACATAAAGGCTGCCACCCATTTTACGCTAGACGCTTATAATGGGTGTTCCGATCCAAGCTCCTTCACAAGCCTGTAATTTGCTGTGACCCCTGCTGAACGTAAGATGTGGACCATTATTACTACGTAGCCCCACATTACAGGCCGCATGCGTACAGCGACGCATCGTCACACAGATCCAAATGTGCAGATTTGGGTTCTACTGGCAGGAATTTGGCGGATACTTTATTTTGTGTAAATAATGTGTGACGAGAAAGTTAAAGAGTACAAGATCACAGACTAAAGATCCTAATGTTTCTGAATATATCAAGCTGTGCAGGGAGGAATGTGCCAAAAGCAATCCGTGAAAAGGGAAAATTTAGAAGCAGGCAGCATCAAACAGCGATGACTGTGTGGCGCCGGCGTCTGCTCACCCACCTGGCACTACTCCATTGGTAGCGACGGCACTCATCGAGATGGCAGTCAGCATCGTCTTCAAGGAGAGGGAGAAAAAAAACATATTACATCTTCATCAGAATCTGCTTATTATCATGATAGAAGGTGTTTCTTTAATTCTCACCAAATACCATCGTTTTATACCGTCACCAAATGTTACATTAAACCTAAAGTACGCTCTGAGCTCGTAGTAAATATAGACCGCATCTGGAAAGTATTTATGGTGCTTCACTTTTTCAACATTTTGTTATATTGCAACCTTACTCTACTCTATATTAATGCCCTATCCAACCTGATGGCACTTGAGGAATATTACAAAGAAATACTGTTGATCCACTTTGTTGGTGGATCAACAAAGTAT
>NW_006799957.1:543951-591489 GCF_000485575.1 Poecilia formosa | reverse complement strand
ATAATAATAATAATAATAATAATAATAATAATAATAATAATAATTTTTGCAGTGGCATAATTTCACACTGAAATATTTAGAAATCATTAGCTTTAAATTAAGTACATTTAATCCAACATCAAGAAACAATGGTTTTAAAAACATTTCTGGTTTTGTATTCTCTACAAAAGAACAGAACAGATCTCTATGACATCAAAATACAACTATTATTCTCATAATGTAAACAATTCAAATATGAATTTATTTTCATCTTTTTACACGATTAACAAGAGTTTCACTGGATGTGGAGACGTACTGGTAGTACATCTACTACTGGGAGCCTTCAGTGACTCTGTCCCAGAATGTATGAGCAGCAGGGTCGAGAGTTAAATCCTGGAATCAGCAAGGTCATGAGGACTGCTGACAGCAAACACTGACAGTGTTTATTATGCAAGCATAAAGACAGAAAACGACAAGCCTTAGGTCTGCACCACGTCACTGTAATATTCGATAGATAGCTGTAATTGTAGGGTACAGCTGCGGCTGGTAATGTATATCATTTTGAGTGCATTTGTTTATGAACCAAAGTAATGGAGAAATTAAATGCTTGGCTTAGTGAAATTGATGAATCAATAAAGCTATTGGATATTCCCTCCAACTTTATGTTTTAGGCACAATTCATGGCTAAGCATTCAACATATCTGTGCTTGCTATTCAGAACATGCAACATAAAATCTGTCCCCTTTTTAATTTTCTTGTTTCACCAATGACCAATAGTTGAACATACGAAACCTGGATCTAACTCATCAAGAACCTGGGTAGCTAACAGACCATGGACAATCTTACATTTTCCTTCAAAAATATTTTCTTGTTGTCAGTGAAGTGATTTTATTGAAATTTTTTCTGGGTTTTCTGAAAATCTTTTGAAGGTTTTTGGACATTAGCTTATTTTAAGATGACAATCAAGTTATATCCAATCAAATGAATTATTGCAGAACAAATGACTCTTAAATCCAAGAGATGAATCAATTGTGTCTACAATTAAATGAAGCCAAAGAAACATATCTGTCATACTTCAATAGATGAAACTGTAAAAATAGAAGACTTTGACAAATGGAAAAAAAAAATAATCAACAGCAAACTGAAGTTTGAGGACAAGAGGAGTTCATATAATTCTATAGCATCATCCTGCTGCAACTCATAGTTATTGAGATATTTCTGCACCGGCCAAAATAGAATCCTGAAATTATGTATCCATCAGGGCAGGGAGACTGATAGTTTACAGCTATGCTAAAAGCTCATGCTTCCTGCTGTTTGACGGTATATATAATATTACAACAGGGCCTGTCAACAGCTCTATGTGAACCAACAGAAACCAATCACAATTCTAATGTTAAGTCTGGTACTGAGTGGGAGAAAAACACCATCAGAAATGTAAGTGCACGCTTGAGTGGAGCTGCCTGTAACACTGACAGCCGGCCCTGGCTGCCCTGGAGAGGATAGGAGGAAGAGATGCGTGCAGTGAGTGGAAGAACAGGCATGGTGGGGTGGTGGGGAATGGGGGAACAAAGCGAATAGCCGTGTGAGTGACTGAGACTGAAAGAAAGACCATGTGTTTAACAGTACAAAGGTTGTATTAAGATTTCATTATTCTTTCAAACACCATTATTCGGTTTCTGAGTGTCTTTTTGCATTGTCACCACATGAAGGGGAGCAGCACAGACAGAAATAAAATAAGGCTGGAGGAGATGTGAGAAACTGGAAGATTTAAATGCCCTTTCACAAAACAGTTCTTACTCTCCAGCTGTTTGACTTTTCTATTACAAGGAATGGGTTAAAGAGAAATAATGCCTGTGCTGCAGAAAAGAAACCTGGATACTTGAAGAAAACTTCTGGACAACTGGATTTGAAAAAACTTGGTTTTCAGTCATCTTCAAATCATGCTGCATTCACTTTATCTCATCTCAAGACTTTTAGGCCATGTTTTTCTGCTTCCTTGTCAAAAGCTAGGTTTTATAAGCTATTGTGCTGGCTAACTTTTTTCTAAGAATAATTTAGCTTTTCTCTACACTTTATATCCTTACAAGGAAATCAAATTGGTACTGTTTTCCTTTGTGGTAATTGAAAATTTTGATTTATTTAGTTTGGTTTTACATATATTTTCACTGATACATGCCGATTACATTTAGGCAAGAATAGTAAGAGTAGCAATCCTCTAAAATCTTGAAGAAAACGAAGAAAAACATTAATTGACACCCAGACTTTGCTGAAATGGTACAAAATGCATAACTGAGGGTTTTTTACCTATTTGGATGTGGCCTGAGAAACCCTGCACTGATATGTGGGTGCAAACATTGGATGGATGGATGGATGGATGGATGGATGGATGGATGGATGGACGGACGGATGGATGGATGATGAAATTACTGGTAACACATTAAAGCCTCACCTTGCTGAAACAAATATGTTTTATATTCACAGAACCTAGAGTGTTCCTAAGCCAACTTTTTTATCCCTCATATTTTTTATTACAGGGAGCCTTAAAATATGTTGCATGGTACATTCCTGGAACATAATTTATGAAACTTAAATGTAGCTTGTTGCTTATTACTTTCTTCCACATATAATTACTATTAGAGGTTGGTTTTGAGAACAGCTATCTAACCTGGAATGTCTTTGTTACTTAAAACTGATAAATTACACAGGGAATTAAATGTGTCTCCTGAAAGAACCATGTTGGTTCCAGGAAAGTATACCACAAGTTATTGAAAATAATTTGGTAAGCTCCCTTAAAATGCTCAGTAAATGTTCTTTGTAAGTTCTGTTAATGTAAGGGTAAGTTTCTAGAAAGTGCAAGTTCTGGGAAAGTGTCAGGAAATAACTGGTGAACTTAACTAAAACATCTATGTTCCTGAAAGGTTTTCTGTAAGTGTTTAGAAAAGTTCAAATAAATAACAGAAAATAATTGGCTAATAACATGTAAGTATCAGGAAAGTACAGGTTGAATTATGCAGTGGTATCCAATATTAAGTCATACTATTTTAATAGTTAAGCAGGCCAACTTCTATATATTTTATGCAACTTTCTGACTTGTATCTGACTTCTGACTTCTTTATGTATGAAGAACATAAACTGGTTCCTTTTCTCAGCTTCACTATGAAATGTTAAAGTTTAAGTTTAACTATGAACTTATACTGTAAGTCTCTGATGGGACATTAAAATCTTATTTCCATTTTCAGAGCATTCTTTGCCAGATACAAGGGACAAAGCAACACATTCTGATTATTTTCCGCCACAGAATGCAGGATGCTCAGAATTATGTTTAACTTGCATCACATTCGCCTCTGTGAACACTGTAATGTGGTTAGAGCCACCTGAGGGCCCATTGGACTGACGATCTGGACTGAGAAGTGAGTAAGGCTCTGAATTTCGGTCTAATCTGGCCATAATGAGGCCACAAGCTCTTCTCCCAGCCCAGCAGATAAGACAGTAATTGTTTAAGTGTTTTATCTGATGTGGGCTGCAGCCACACAGAGGTAGCCAGACAAATATCCAATCACTGAATCACCACGCAAGTGCAGAGAACAGTAATCAATTGAATTGTGTAATTTATGCTGTTGGTTCCATAGATGAGGACAAATGTGCAGGACAATGGGCAAGCTGCACATTAAATTCTGCTTATTTCAGCCACAGCAATTGGAAATGAAACAAGTCAAATTATGTAAGACAAGTTTGAAGACATCTGTAATACCTCCATTTATTCATACCAGACACACAGTTCTGGCTGGTTCTGGCATAAAAATGAGGGATATATGGCAAACCTATTGGACAGGTGAAGAGAAGAAGTTCCCTACTATAGTAGGATTCACTGAGGTTAGCATCTTCTGCAGCCTTTAAGGGATGAGATTGATGTAGATTAAAACAGTGTTTAGGTTGGTGAAATATGTCAAAGCAGCATCCATAAAAACACCGTAGCCAAAGTTTACCCAGCGGAACAATGAAATGTAATAAGATCAATGGTAATCACTTCTTCTTTTTGTGGTTTGTGTAAAGGGCCTGACCTGTGCTTTTTAACCATACTGACAGGGTTAATAACTGTTGTTGATATACAGAATATAACACCTTAGCTTAATGACAGGTTATCATTTAATGTTTTCCTCAATTTTAATTTCTGATATGACCAGCAGTTAATAAGGTTTTTTCAGGGGATGCTAATTTCAGATCATTTCACAAGCTATTCAGGCTCTGGAGTTGAATATGTTAATTAATATATATTAATTAACAGAGGAAACCAAACTTCTTGGTAGCGACAATGGCAACCACACTGGACAGTCTCAACTGTGATTGGTTGATACCTGCTGCTTCAAAAAACACTTGATGTGTCAAAGTAAAATCTCCTCAGGCGTAGAGGGGGATTTCTGGGTCGATAAGTCAAGTTTTCAGTGAAAATAGCTTCCAGAGAGTTTAGTCTTTCAATAGATTAGAGAAATATCAAGAAAGCTAACAAAACTCACCAAGTGAATCTTTCCTCAGGTTTTATTTTATGAGTAATTCTTAATGAAAGTCCAATTGTTCCATTTTGAAGCTTCCTGTTTTGCATAGTGAACATTACGAACTTATTATTACTGAATCAGCCGCCTTTTACTGTACAGAAACCACCATTGAGAAAACAGCATGTGATTTCTCTGTTTTAAGTAAATCTGAAATTGGGATTTTTTTTTTCCATGTGTCTGTGTAATACAGCATAGGTCATATTTCAGTTGGCTCCAACTCTTATCTCTCTATGAAACCTGGAGTCTGTCCCCCTGGACTCACTTGAACCCACAGCCCCTCTGGTCTGTGAGTGAGCCAGCAGACAACGTCAGATTATGCTGCCGTGCCATCTGTCTCAGCCACATGAGGTACAATTGCACAAAGCTCACATATCATAGAGAAGTGGAATTTTCCTCCAAATGTGGTCCAAGCGGGAGAAGAGCTTCACTCATTTCTAAGCCAACATGGAGACAAATGAGCTAAAGCAATGTTTTATTGCTTTAGCAATCAAAAAAAAAGGCAGATTGGGACATCTTTTGTCTGTTCTGTCCCTGAGCTACAAACTCTGATGTGGCCTTTTGTTGACCTCAGAGCTGAGTAGAAATTAGTTTAGACATGACTAGAGGTCTTCCGGTTCCCTTAGTGCTTGCGTTCTTAGCATGCTTTGTTTCTCAAATGCAGAAAATCTTTGAGAAGTAGAGATTTGTCATTTCGGTGGCATTTTATACACCTACAGTCCGGTGTGACAGTATTTGCTCTTTTACAGATTTCTTTTGCTATCGCTTTGTTGTCACACTTAAACAGACATTGGAATATTTGAGGAAACCTGATTAAATACAAAATGTTATGAACCATAGGTGTTTGGACTTTTAGCTTCAGTTATTTTTTTATTTTGAGAATTTCTTTCTTTTTTTTTAATCTTTCCATTTTAGATTTTCTCTTGTTCAGTTATTTTGTTTTGAATGTATTTCATTATATTAGTATGTATTTCTGTTACTGTTCAGGTTTCATTTCCCCTTATGTTTATTTGTTTTTTACCTCATCCCCTCCCTTCTTTTCTGCTTCCTGTCTCAGCTGTTAATTCTTTCCTCAGTTGCTCTCTTTCCCAGCTGCATCCACTCACCTGTAATTAGCTCTTTTTTCATCGCCACTTCTCATTCAGTATTTAACCCTTGTATGTCGAAATGGGGTCCAAAACTTGCATCATTTGCCATAGTCCTCTACGTTTGCATCAGTCCTCGCACGCACAAGGGTTAAGTTCCTCTTTCACCTTCTACATTTCCTGGATCCTTCCATTTGTGCCATGATTCTTCGTATCATTTTGTTCTGCTCTTGTGCCTTGACGCCCTGTGTGTTCCATTTGTCATCGTATGTTTTCAGTTTTGTTTTTACCTAAAGGGACCTTTTTCAACATTCCTTCAATTATGGCAAGTCATTCAGGTTGAAACAGCAAAACAGCCCCAGGCTATCACACAACCTCCACCAGAATGTTTGAGTGTAGGTAGGAAATGTGGAGGGACCCATCTCTTTCTAAAAGCAAGCTTTTGTCTTGGCAGTGCACAAAATATTTTCCCAAAAACCTTGAGGATCATCGAGATTTTTTAATGCTGTTTTGTCCAGCAGTGGTTTTCACCTTCTAGCACTAAGACAGATGCTATTTTGCCCAGTTTTTGTGTTGATGAATCATAAACAGTGAATTTAACTGAGGTAAGTGAGACCTTCAGTGCTTTTAATATTCTTCTGTTTTTTGTGATGTTTTGGATTAATCATAAAAGGACTGTCGAAGAACCTTTGACAGGCATTTGTGTGGAGATTTCCCATTTTCCCATGTCTTCACTGTTTTTGTGTAGTGAGATTCAAAAGCTTTGAAATGAATTTATGTGGACTGGAGTCAATCTGTTGCTCTTTGAGATAATGTTATCCTACTTCCTGCTGTCACACAGGTTCTACTTATGCGATTTCTTGATTTTATGAGTCTGACATTTATCGAGCTTGATTGAATGAAACAAATGCAGCTAATCAAATTCAATTCATAATTTAATAAAGGTAGCACTTTTTTTTTTCTAAAGCACCATTTGAAAATTCCTTTTTGGATTTGCTGAGCTTATCTTGATCACAAATCTGAAACATCTTGAACAAATCTGTTAGGGAACTTTTTCGTGCTGCTGCATTTCAGTACGCGCTTCATCATGTGACGTCCCGGTGGAAGGCTTGCAGAGGAAAGCAAGAGTGTCGGATGAAGCAGATGCAGAGGATTATCACTTTTAGGCTAATGTGCCGGATACAAACAGATTTTGTGAAAAGCAAAAGAGGCTGACAACTCAGGCAGAACAGGAGCAAGATGGATGGTAGGTGGAAACAAAGAGAAGAGAGAAGCAGAGTGATGAGAGAAAAATTACTGAAAAAAACCACAGAGAAACTGAGGAATGGAAAGAGATTGGAGTGAAAACTGAAAGACACAAAAGGAAAAAAATCATCCGAAACATTTAAATGAGTCAGTCGACCCTTTTCTTCGCAGCATTAGGATTCATGACCTGGGAGTAATGAGAACGGCGAAACAACTGACAAGTTTACATCCAGAATATGAAACGTCTCTTTATCTTCCTGACAAGCCTAAATTTATTACGTGAGATAAAGACACACACACACACACACGCACAAACACCAGATGTTTGAATACACCGGCTTGCAGAATGCTGCACTATGTTGACTTATGCATATCATTTCATGGTTAACGGTGTCAGAGCAGTTCCACATGGAGGCACACTTTTCATTTAATAAAGATTTCCTGGAAAAAAGTGCAGAGCCTCGTTAATAATCTGTCAAAAGGCTGCTTGACAGCAAAAATTAGGATGCGTATGTGTGTTCGGTAACAGATATGTGCAGCTGTGACTGAGCAGCTAATGAAAAGCGTGCTGTCAGTAATATCCCATCACTGAATAAAACATGGACTCTTGCAGCATCCACGATTCCTTTACACAAGTCCTGTGGCTTTCAATCAGGTGGGAATCGCTGCACACACATGCACTCCTTCATCATGCGGCTGGCAACCCCTGGAGGTCTCAGTGGTTATATGTTATGTAATACGCTCAGGAGGAGAGAGGTGTGTGTGTGTGTGTGTGTTGAGGGCGGGGGGTTTCTCATGGACTGTTCACGCTCTGGCTTATCGCCTCAGGGCTCTGCTCTGAGCTTGGTGTGACTGATAAGCGCTGTGTGTGTGCATGAGACTGAAAAGAGAGTGTGTGTTTCAGGCTTTAATCAGGTGTGTACACGGAGGGGCATTATGCTGTTAAAGTGTGTGAGGATATAAAAATGATGTGTGTTTACTGGCTTCTTGTCAATCTGCCTTTTCACACTTTTTAAGATTTCAGTCCTCATGTGTCATTCTCTGGGAGAAATGAGAGGGTCTCGATGCAATGTGATTGAGTTCAGTTTCTGCAGTTCTAAATGTTTCAAACAGTAATAAAATATGAGTATATAATTTTATTTATTTAAAATGTCTACAAGTACACTTAGTCCTCTTGGTTAGACTACTTAGAGAGAGGGATGACTGTTAGTTCCAGAAAGTTTTGAGTCTCTTCTCTTCAGCTCATCCCACAGGTTATTTTAGGATTTAGTTCTGGGACTAAGATGGCAGAGGAAGGAGGTTGATTTTGTGTCTGGTGAATGCTTTTTGTGGGCTGTGGCCCATATGTTTTGGATTGTTTTCTTTCTGTTCTACTCAAGAGTTCTTCCTGTTAGGAAAATGAAGCTCTTTCTTTCCACTGTCGCCACATGCTGGCTCAATATTAGCGATTTCTGCACCTGATGTTGTCAACCTCCCATTGTTGCTACAAAGTATACAAGTGCTTTGAGCTCATATAATACCTTTAAAAGTCCCAATTTTACTGGATGTTAAAATGTCTTCATATTTCAGAAATAACTTGGGGCAGGGCTACTTGACATTCTACTGGCTGGCATTTGCAAAGCAACCAATCCAGGAGTGCCATTTATTTTCTTTGGTGCTGATTGGCTGTGCCCCAAACAGCAGGGATGAGGGAGACCATGGACGTTAGCTTTTTCAGTAATGCTAAGAGGGTTTCCACTCTGTGTATTAATGCATATTGAAGTATATTTGGTGACGGAGCTACTAACAGACAATTATAGAATGGACCTCAGGTATTTAAGGATTTCAGGCATTTGTGGCGGTTGTATTTTTGTAAGATCTGCTCTGAAAAGGGTTACAATTTTACAGTTTCAAAGGAAAATTGCAATATTTGTTCCCTGACGATGGATTTCATCAAACAAGTCAAACACAATCAGTGTGAAAATCCACAAGGATAACTAACAGCAGGACTCTTTGTGCTGTGGGATAGGGTTGTCATTTGAGTCTCAAGGTCATGGCAAGGCCTGAATTCACCATGACAGTGACAGTAATGGGAACGAGAGAACATCAAGGTGGTTCATCTTCAGTTTTCTTGTTTTTAGTGTCCAGTACCTGTGTCTGTATTATTTTCTGCAACACTGGATTCTTTTTAAAGAAAGCATGTAGTCCTTGTCCTTGTAGTAAGGAGTTTCTTTTATTTGCTGCTACATGCATATGAGAATCTGTAGAATCCAGTTGAGAATAAAAAGTGTCTCTTGGTTATAGAGCTTTATTATTTTTTTTTTTTTCTGCGCTTTCAGAAGTTAGTTTTACATATAACCGTCAGATATATTTTTGGGAAATTTGCAAACAGTTTGTCAGCCAGTTTCTTCACAGTTGCAATCCACATTTTCATTTGACAGACTCTCTGATGCGGGTCAATCTCACAGTTGGAAATATTACGAAACAGCATTTATGCAGAAAATGACTTGCTGCAAAAATACACTCTTGAAATTGCCGTTTTGCTTACTTCAAGAATAGATAGGTCTGTTTGTGTTTGGATGTAAACAGCCATGATATTAACAGATGCACACAATTGTCTAGCAAGTACAAACCAGCACAGGACAGCAGAATAGCAATAACTATTTAAAGCTAACACTCTGTATATTTGCACACACTTGCTTGCTGGACTTCTGGCCAGGTAAACATAACACACAGCTCCACCAGGCTTGGCATCATGATGAATATGAATAATATTGTCTACTACAACCTAAACCCACATTACATTGTTCCTCTAATAAATATGCAATAAACCAACTAATCTGTATCTAAAAAGGCAACCAATAAATGTTTCATCAGCAGCTTCCCCTTCAGAATAGTGAAAGCACATAAAATCTAAACGGTTTATATCTCATAAATTAGGATTAAACCGAACAGGGCAGACGTCAGTACCAATTCCAAGGAATCAGGCTTCAACCCGTATTCCAGTGGTTTAATAACATTGGTTTAACAACATGGATGCAGCAGCGGGATGATAATGCCTACTGAGGTAACTAATGTCTCTCCAAGTGTGTAAAAATAAATCAAAGATATATTTCTGGAATTATTAGGTAAACAGAATCTCAAGGGTAGAAAAGTTCACATTCAAATAAATGATGCATTAAATTCCCTGAAACTGACAAAATACAAATAGTGTGAAATATAAATATATTCCCACAGTAATTTCTTCTGAATCTTTACTGCTCCTGGGGCAGATGTTTGCTTTACAATTTTTAGAGTTCACGGCAACTTGAGCATTAAGACAATATGAGTCTAAATGTGAAAGTAGGCAAAAGACTCACAGTGGTACAACACATGAAGACGATGATGAAGGTCCCGATGACGCCTCCGATTCCAACCAGCCAGGTCATCCTGAGGAAAAGGATCACTCCGAAAATGTTCTGGATGCAGGGCAGGTAGACGCCCATCAGGGTGCCAAGCTGAGGGGCCTGGATAAAGACGGGGAAAACAGAATAGTCGAATTTCACTATTCAAATTATAACTATTTTTTTGCGTGTGTTTTGTTAAACTTAAACTGTTGTCGTACTTTATGGTTTTGAATTCCAATAAGCCATCACTTCTCAGAGGGTGCAGACTTGGCTCAGTGTCACTGCCAGATTGCTGTAAAACTGACTCCCCAGATGTGCATCATCAACAGAGACTTCTGCTACATTTTGGCAGGTATGACTCAGTGAAAATTGAGATAACACCAATGCATGCTGAGAAGCACAGCTTGAACATCTGCTTTTGTTTAGATGTCTTGATAGAAGCAAACAGCACACATCATACTCATGTTAAAGAAAAATACACATTTATTAGTAGGACAGATGATTCCTACCAAATCCAAGTTTGCATCTTTTAGTGTGAGTGATTAATGTTGAGTCTGCTGCTGATGACCAACTGAAAGATAAATTCAATTTTTTATTTGTTTGTTTGTTTTTTAATCAAAGTGGGGTGTAAATATATTACCAGTTGTAGAAAACTCTCTCTGTTTTCACTGACAGACTAGCTCTAAAGACAAAAGCACAAGGTAAAAGCAGACTTCTACAAAACCAGAGACATTAATTGATGAAACAGTAATCTGGTGTCAGAATAAATGACTAGAGTTGAGTTGAACAGCTATTCTATGTTTTTCATATATTTTTTACAGCACTATATTTTTGTAACAAGCTGTGCAGTCTTATTCAGTCGTATTTAGTGACAGATTGGGATGGTAACTGATGCCTTATGTATACCTGTAATTTTGCTTATTGTACTTGAAATTTTAAATCAAGACATTCGCTTCCTTGTTTGTCACTTCAGTTAGATTTGCATTTGAAGGTCTAACATTTCTTAGTTTAACTTAGCAGTAACTATAGAATAAATATTAATTTAAGACCTCCCATTCCTACTTTTTGTAAAGACGAGGTCAAGAAAGCTCATTTTGACTCAAAAAACAAAGAAATGTTGTAATCACGTGGATGCCATGGCAACAATCTCCTGAGTGCCTGGAGGGCATTAAAGGATTGCTTTACCATTTTCGTTCTTTGTAATAAACTTGTTCAGTTTTACAGTACTGTTGCTGCACTCTTGTCCCTAATGTGGATCAGCGAATAAACAGAAAGATTCCCTGAACAGCACCAGAAGGATAACTCAAGGACATATTTAAGACCATTTCTGATACGTGGATGCTAGAGATCCATTCTGTCACAGTTTACTCACAGAAAGCTTTTGTCCTTGATGTGATTGTGAATATACACCTGTTTGTTTTGTGTGTTATAGCATTTTGTCATCCTGAATGTGTACGTACCTGCACATCTGTGATGGAGTATTTTAAATCGGAAAAACAAATGCAATGACCTTGCATATAACAGTGAAATATTCATTTCCTGCTCAAGGGCAGCTGGTCAAAGATGCGTAATTATCCCCATATACAGCCCTGACCCAGTTTACCAAGTGAAAGCATCGACCTCAGCTACACAGACGAGAAAACACACAGACTGTTGCTTCTCTCTACTGAACAAAGAATAACAGAGAGGATAAATTGGCTGTGGTCCAAGTCAAAAATATGGCTGCCACAAAATGGCTAAAAAAGAAGAGTGTGATTCTTGGTACTGTGTTAGTATCTCTGGAGATTATTGTGAAGAAGGATTGTTTAAAAAATGAACAACATAATGAACAACCTTGAGCATCCTCTGCACAAAACAACAGAAGAACGACAGCGTCTTTAACTGGACGTTTCATCAGATTTGTTGTAATAATGGCCACAGCAGGAAGTTCTTCCTACCCACATTCATAACCACCTACAATGACCCTGAGAAACTTAGATAGTTTCAGCTACTACAACATTTTGTCAATTCAATATTTAGCTTGAAACCGTGACATGTAAAACTGAAAGAATAAAATGATAAAAATAAGAGTTTGGGAAATGAACTCCCATTTTGTTCCCTTATGGGAGGCTAAATAACACCAATAACTCCCGTTAACGTGACTGTTTAACTTTACAGGTGGGACCCCATAGGCTACAAAGCAGCAACTACCTCATAGATAACATATTTTATTGAAGATTTTTCTTTTTTTTTGGCTTACTAAAAAAACAATGGCAGTGTCATTTGGAGTAATTATAATTTTCTTTTATTAAAACAGGGTAATATTATTGGGTTTCTTTTGCTTTGTCTCACATTGCATTGCCTAAGATTTAGGGACATGAAATCTTCAATATCAGATTGTTGACCTTGACATTACTGCATTGGGATTTCCTACCAATCCATCATAATGGATATTAATACATTATCCTGTTATAGCTAATGATTAATGTTGAAATATTTGAAGTTCATCTCAGACAGTTTGTTGTGCATTTGGTGAAATGTGTCTCAGTCATGCTCTCCTCCAGGTTACACTTTGACCTACTACCTCTTCTACAACTAAATCCTCCCAGCAGGGAGCATCTCAGCCTTCAGCCCCGCTGCACTTTAATCAACAATACGTGTCTTGGCCTCTGCAGGCTGCTCAAGGGAGCAGCTAATAACAAACCTCCTTCATCTCTGTCACATCCCTCGCCATATGACAGTGATTTAAATAGTCTGCCTTTTGTCTGTTGTATGTAAATCTGAGTTTCGCTCAATGTGACTGCGTCCTTCAATGGAGGAGATGATTTTTCATCATCCTGATGTTAAGGGCCTTTTCTAACTCAATGAGCCCAGAATGGGCTTCCACTTGCACAGTTGCATTTGTGATGTGAAAGCCATAATTACTTTTTGGAAAGTATTTTAACCTCCTGCACACCTGTACTAAGAACTGCATCGTTCTTTTACAATGCACACAAGGAGAATCAGTGTGACTGTCTGTCTGTATCAGTCAGTATTTAGACCCCTGTAAAGTAGCTGGAAATAACAAATTAAAGAGTATAAAATCTAAATATGCCCAGTTATTTTAGGAATTCAGAAAATATAAATTGCAACAGTTTAAATTCTTGCAAAGCTAACTGATTAAATGACATCTCTATAATATAAACATATGTCTCAGGCAATAATAATAATAATATTTGTTGATTAATAGAACAGAATAACACAAGGAAGCCCAAATTCTGTCTTTCTGTCTTACAAAACCTGACATAGTCACCTCTTTTAACCTCCAAAGCCTTTTCTCCATCTCCCATTAGGAATGCTGTAATTAATATGACAGAATTTGCATTGGCAGGACCTTCAGGGACTCAGTGTGTACTCTACAACAGCAGTCAGGTGTTGCAAGCAGACAGGTACGCCTGCAGTAAGCACTTTGCTCTTACATGCAAAACTGCTGTCACTGCACAAAGCAGGTTGAGGTCAGTTTGTAATAAAACAGGTAGGCCATTAAAGGAAAACCTGTGTGCATTTGGAAACTGTAGTATTATCTGTTTTACTCTTTTGTTTATTTTTCCTTTATTTAACAAGGAAATCCCCACGGAGATCTCCAACTGTGCAGAAAAAGGCCTTCTTTTATAATACACTCATAAAAAGGTAAAAACATTAAAAAAACATTTAAGTATTTTTTCTTCAGAGATAATGCTTCATTCAGTTTTATGAAACTGGATTATAGGTAGGTAGATATATGGAAAAAAGCACAATTATACATTACAATTTAAGCATGAAGTCACACTTAGACTTTAAAAGAGGAGTCTTAGGTACAATTTTACAGATTAAATGTTTTTGCTCTAACATAATTAACCGACGGAAAATGTGTTTATGGGAAACATCACTCAACCAAAATTTTCTACAACCCTCTACAGTCTGCAAAATGTCACCTCCCCTGTCTGCTTCTCAACACAATAGGGAAGCTGAAACAAGCAGACCTTCTCTGTTCAGCTGCTATGTGAAGTGCTCAGCTGAGCGTTGAATTGTAATCCAGACATAACAATAGGCAGGTTCTGAAAAAAACAAAAAAAACAAAAAAACAAAACAGTGTTTGTCTGCTTGAAAATCCTGCTTGTTACATGAGATGAACTGATAATGAACAACTGGAATTCAAGAACCTGAACATGATGAAACACCTCTGGGTTCGGTGATCAGAAACCCAAACACAAAAATTTGGTGAACTAATAGATGCAATAATGACTTTATATTGGGAAATAGCCTGAAACAGATGGAACACTTGTGTATTCACTGAATTATTGACCCTGTGGGAAGGAAAAAGGCTGGGCGGTTATTGAAATTCTCCCTTTTCTATTTTCATTCAATTTGTGCATCATTAGCCTGTTTGTGGACAGGGAATGCAGACGCGACCGGCGTCTGGTCTCATAGATGCTTACACACTCACACAGAATGAGTCTGTTTAATGGGCTTTGAGCCAGCAGAGTGATGATTTCCCAGGAGAAAGAGCCACCAAGAACAAAGAGAACAGGAACTGTTGCAGAGCTACAGGTAGGCCAGCGTGGCACCACTAAACTAGGAAGAAACAGCTGCCCACCGACCCCTTGGGACATGGAAGCAGCCCGACGACTGAATGGCTCAGGTGTGCTTCACAAACAACGGGATTTTTTAATTCATCTGCTGTGACACCTACTTTAAAGTCACTGCCTCCTGCTGCTCCACAGTTAGACTACCACAGATTGTTTTTATATCTGCACCTCACTGGCTCCATGGACTTTGGAGGTCAAAAAGTTATTTTTAGACTTTATTCTTAATCTTGCATTAAAAGTTCCCGAAATGAAATGATTTGTTTCTTCTTTTTTGATCTTTTTATTTATTAAAGACGTCTTCAAAATGTCAGGGTAACTGACAGATGTTTGTGTCCTCAAACGTGAGGAGCATCAACTAACATACTGTATTGTAAATAGTCTTTAAATGTTACACACATGTTCATTATGCACATTTTTGGAAAAACTCAGGCACACCCTTTGGATTGCGAGTCTGATATTTTTTTATTTCTAATAGCTGCGCAATATTTTCTGTTTTGTTAGTCTTGCACAGTATATTAATATCATTTCTATTATGATTGTTATTGTTAATCTCGTTTTAAAACAAAATCATAGCTGCTCCTACAGAGCTGAGAAAAGCTGTGTCTCCAGACGAAAACCATAATAGACTTCCTCCAATCTGCATGGACAAATGATTCCAATTTTAATATTTTCTTGTTAGAGGTACACTGAATTTAGGAGGTTTGCTGACAGGCCCAGTCTTTGTGCAGGGCTGCATTATTGAATGCAATACGAGTAAGCTCGTTTGATGTTTTCACATCTATTGCAGATCAGTGGGGTCGTTGCATTTGATGTTTAATTTACCAATTTCATAATACATCAAAGAAAATGCAACATGATTTTGTTTTGTCTCTCTACTTGAGCAGTGAGAGGAGGAGGGGGCATTTATTGTTTCATTACTTTCATTTCTGGCAGAAATAGAGGCATGAAGTGGAGCGCGAGCGGTGGGATGAGGTATGGGGGGCGGCAGGCGGGGGGTTTAACAAGCAAGAGGGAGGCAGGCTGGGAGCTTGTAACGCCATCTCCACGCTCTGCTGGCCAAACAGGAGCTGATAGGGCAAATGTGTTTCTGCTCAGGTGTGTTGAATTATTAAACAGACAGCAAGAAGAGAGGCCGGCAAACATCCGCCTCCATGACCGGCTGTGGATGAAACAGTCAATCTGTGGTCGGGTTGGTTTGTGTGTGCAAAGGCATGTAAAAGCCAACAGTCGTCTGTAAAACCACTTTTTGCCGCTGCGTATCGGAGCAAATAAAAAAAAGACAAATACACGTGTTTCTAAAATACGTGTTTCTAAGATTAAAAAAAAAAAAAAAAGTCTTCACATATTTTCACGTCTTACTGGCAGCTCTGACTGGAGATTTCTTTGTGCACTCATCCACATATGCTGCTGCACCCGATTTCGAATCCAGGCTTTCTGAGATTCAGGTCAGCGTGAACACATGACAGAACAGAGAATAGGTGAATCTGAAAGGTGCAAGCATTCTTCAACAAATAAGCACAGAATTAGTGAGTCAGTTATCGTCATCCAGACAGTCTGCCTTTAAATCAGGCAGAAGAAGAACTGCTCACGATTCTTAAAGATATATTTTGTCTTTTAAATTGGTAGGTTTTTAATCTGGAATTGACAAAATCATCCAGATGACATGATCATGATAGTAATGATAAACTCCAATGGAATTTTTTATAAAATCTATGAAAAATTTAAATGACTGATTACTGTTGAAACCATTTCAGAAAAACATTAATGTTAATAAAAATATCGCTGAATGTAATCGATTCTGTGTGTTGATAAAAAAACTCAATTGCATCATTTTTACTTATTTTTAGACCACAATTGACAGTACTGATAAAATATTTAACCAAGTGACCGTGTTGAATTAACTTTTTATTATCATTTGTATATGGTGAACCCATCCATCCATCCATTCATTTTCCGTCACCCTTGTCCCTCAGTGGGGTCGGGAGGGGTGCTGGTGCCTATCTCCAGCTTATATGGTGAACCACTTGAAGGAAATATTAATTTAATAAGCAGACTAGAGGGATAACTAACTCTGGAGGAGCCACAATGACTCAGAGCTCAGGTGGGAGACTTTCTCCATCAGATTTATACACTGATTAAGCATAAGATTTTTCTCAAGAAAAGCATCAACTCACAGAGGCTTGACACAAAAAACACAACCGTTTCAGATTTTTATTTGTAATATTTTAAAACTATGTATAATTTTTCTGCCATTGCACAAAAAACCCACACTTTTTATTGTCATGAATAACACAAACTATCCACTAAGTTCATTCCTTTCCCTAAGAGGGAGTGTCATATTAAAGACCAAGGTCCTACTGAACTATTAAAAGATTGAAACAATATTTTCAGTCATTACAGGATAAGAGGATGAGTTCTTTTCTATGCATGACTTAAGTAACTAACCAGTCAATTCAAAAATAATTAAAAAGGCTAATAAATCATGAAGATGTATGAAGTCAGGTGGAAGAAAAAAGAAATCGACGCAGAACAAAACCTTCGGCTGAACCAGTTAGCTGAAAAATACATGAGCTGTGAAATTTCTATTTAGCGCCGCTGTAATAAATAACCTGAATTGACAAGAAGCGGGATTCATCCTTGGGAGGGCCACTGATGGGAATACCAATCTGGCACATTGGTCTAATGAGAGGGGCAGGATGTGAGGGGGAGAGTTTAAGGGCAGAGCTGAGAGTGGGATCATAAAACACCCAAAAAGGAAACATTTACAGGAGGGAACATTAGGTTGTAAAAGCCTAAGAGGAAAAGTGCATTGACAAAGACTCCCTATGAGTCTTGCCTAAAATATTCATCCAACAAAGCAGCAAGCATCAAGTAATGAGGTATATCGTTTACTTTGCATTCGTATTAACTGACCTGGTTAATCTACTAATAAATTAAGGTCAGAATTTTGCACACTGTTATATAAAGTTAAACAGAATGTGATGCATATGCAGTAAATCCTTGTTCATCCTAACAAGGAAGCTCCATTTAACTTGATAACCGAGACACTAAAAGGCCAACTTGGAAATCCTGGCATTTTCATTTTCACAGATAGAGATTTCCCACTTTGCAGCCGTAATAGCTAAGTGGCAAGTTCTTTTGACATGTACGACAAAGAACAAGGACTAAAGGTCTCGTGTCAAGATCTGAAGAGACTAATTCTGCTTTATTCTCTAGCAAGATGCATGAAGGTCTTCCTAAAACTCTCATTAGAGAAATGCAGCGTGCTTGAAAGGTGGAATAAGAACTGGAGAAATTACATTTGTCACTGAATGTCATTTATGTTGCAAATGACACTGAGCAAGAGTCACATTTGTTTCTGAGATTACCTGCACAAAAGGCAAGTTAGCTAGAGTGATGGAAAAGCATTGGATTTTCTTAACGTTTTAAGGACTGCATAGTTTTAATACACGCAGTAAATGCAACGCTCTCCATTTTACTTGAAGTATTTAGATTTCACATGGGACACTTTTACCATCTGTGCTTCAACTGCACTGAACTGCTCAGTCTGTATGTATTATTAAGGGTGAATAAAGTATTTAGAGCCTTTATATAAGAATAATAACTAATACATTCAACTACAATTGTAGCTCTACATTTTGTTTAATTTTTAAATTTTAGTACATTTTTGTGGGTTATTGAGTAGCTTTTGGGAACAAGTCAAAACCAAGAAATGTCACAGTGATGGATAGCAACAGCTGCACTTATGAACAGATGGTTAGGCAACTGAAAAGGTAGTTCATTTAGGCAGCAACTTTTCATTGTTAAAATAAAATATCAGGTGATAGAAAATTAAATTTAATACAAAAAGATAAATGTATTTACATGCTTTGGAAACTAGAACCACAAAAATAATTTATTTCTACCCTTAACTGTTGCAAACCTAACAGAGTGAAAATGCTTTTCCAAACTCTGCATTTTGATCATTTTCTAAGTGTTGACAGAGAATGTAAAGGTTTGTAGAATCATTTTTAAAATTGCATGTGTGCAAATTATGTTAACACACAGTTAGATTTGGCCTACTTCTGGCTCATATTTCATTCTGTATAAATTAACAGTTTTCAGCGTTTAACGACAAAGTGAGACGTTCAGTCTGTTGAGTCACGAATGAAATACACATGAAATAGACACATAATAGTTGTGACCAATTACTATATATAATGACATAATGGTTGTGAAAATATTTGTAGGTGTGCAAATATTTCTGTTGCAGCCAATAGAAATCTTTCAGTTGGTTGAAAAATGTGACATACAATATCTATTCGACATACAGTAAGAAGACACTTCACGCATGTCGTTTTGATTTTATTTGTCCAGACTTCACAGATCACAATTCTTTAAGGGATTTTTTTGAATATCCACTGTGTTATAATTGGCTTTCATGTTGTAATGTTTTATTCAACCCACTTTAATCAGTGTCGCGGACTTCTAGTTTCCAAAAACCAATATTCCAACAAAAGGCCGTGGGTGTTAACAGGTGGTTTGATTTGAACGGACTTCCGCCTTAATTTGTTTGAAAAAATATATTCTTTAACCAGTACCAGGAAATGAAACCATTCTTACTTATACTTTTTCAATCAGATCTCACACTTTTGTAGAAATGTGAAAAATCTTTGTGTTTCTTTAAATGCAATTCTGCTGGAAACATTCCACACTGCCTATAGAGTGATATGTGCATTGTACATTACATATGAGATTTAGAAGGAAAATTTGCTGGGGGATCAACTATGACCTGTGTGACCTCCAGCCTGCGCCGTCATGTCACACACCAACCAGTTCTTTAATCTTGGCTTTTCACACTGCGCCAAAGAAAGGCCGCTGCCTCGGCTTCCCTCTGCCTCTCTGACTCGAGGGTGCAATGATGAAGGAGATGGAGAATGAGGAGGGGTGAGCCGAGCGAGATAGAAAGAGGGAAGGTGACGGAGGAGAACGAGAGGAGTCGCTGTGTGAGTGATAAAGCGCCTCAGGCTGCCTTAATGAAAAGCCTCTCGTGGCGATGGAGAGATTGCCTCTGGAATGGGCTGCTGATGGGAGAAGCCACAGCTTGGTTCAAAATGCAGACTAATTAATGTGTTGAAGGGGCTGAGGTGACAGGGGGGAGATTAGAGCTACTCACAGTGCAACCTGAGCTAAGGATAGCTGGACAAGTATGCTTTACATTCAGCATGAAGGGGAAAAACAACATGGGATTTATAGGAAATAGCTTAAATGTTTCCACTATTACTGTTTACCTGCAACAGTCTTACAATCAGATTACAAAACAGCAGATGCACAAACAGTGTGAAAGATTGTCCATCTAAAATGCAGGCTTACACAAATGGCGTTTCTATGGACTTAACCGTAAACAGCTGCTGCCATTAGCTCTTTTCCTGAGAGCATTTTATGAAGCAGAAACTTATCGTTAGTGCCTATAGCGCACTGTGTGGATTAGTTATATAAACTGAATATACTCCCAGGAACAACAGCTCTCCAAAGTGCTCGAACACATAAAAGCAAAATTATGTGGCTGGCTGGACACACCAGAAAGAAGACTGTAATATGACATTTGTTTTATTGAATCAAGATACTGAATGAAATACTGGTGTATTTTATGTTCGTTCAATAATGAAAACTTAGTTTGTTTATGATAAAATGTTTTAAAATGTTAAGGAAATTTCCATATTTATGTGTTTGACAATCACTGGGTCATAATTCATTAACAAAAACAATTGGACTCTTTTATAACAGAATTTAGTTCTAAACCTTTTTATTCAATAATTTGTCTTAAAATCTGTTGCAGCTTTAGCGCCCTTTATATTTCTGCCATGTTTTTATTTTATTTCTATTTGCTCAAGTTGAGTTGGAAACAATGAATGAGATTATTCAAATATCCTTTTAATCAAATTTTAAAATATTTACATATATAACTGTAGTGAAATAACAAACAAATCACACACAATCAATTTCAGTGTAACTGACATGAGAACATCATCTCTAGTTACTTTTGTTTGTCTTCACATTCATTTTTATAATACAATCTTTTTTTCAAATAAAAATGACAAAGATAAACTGGAACATTATGTACACATTTTACTCTGTTTAATGAAACTACAATCCATAAATGCAAGTTGATGTGTTGAGGGACCTCACTTTAAAAGCGAAGATCGTTACTTAACTGAAAGGACTGCATTGAGCATAAAAGTCAAAACTTATTTGAAGCTGCCATTTGTTTATTTAATCTTTCTTTCATAGAAGCTATCTTGGCATACCAAATAGTGAAGTTATATTTTTAAGCCATAGGAGGAGTGTAGGACTACATAGTTTATGTTTCCAATAGTACTTGGATAAAACAGGTTCCAATCACATCTCTCCCTAATACCAGTCACTGCATCAGAATAATCACTCATACCAGAATAATCACTCCTCTTCAGGTCTTAAGACACAGGGGAAATGTGTCTTGGTGCAATTGTTTGTAAAGGTGTGAATACATGAGACAACGATATTATTCAGGTGTCAGGGTAATTAAAACATAATTAAATAATGCTACTACGGTAAAAAATATGAATAAACCATTCATGCCATCATCCACTGATGACACAGATATCCAGAAAAATGTTCAAGGTTTATTTTTGTTATTCCACTATACACCTGAGTAATCAGGAAACCAACAATTCACTTCTGAGTTCAGTAACCTGTACAAGTTATTTCACTCTTGCTGTTTTCAAAGGCTTGCTGCATCTGCTGGACTCATCTGGAGGGAGAATCTGATAATGTGGGAACTCCGATCTCCTGGGTCAACAACATTGATTTGCTCCAAGGTGAAAATACTAAAATGAACACCTGTGTCAAAGTAAATCAAAGCCTCGGAACAGAAAGGAGCGGAAAAGTGACAGGAACAAATATGGGAAAAAGCAAAAAGTGAGAGAGAAACTCCAGCTGATTGGACACCTGGAATGACAGACATGTCAAAGGTCATGAAAAAAGCTGTCAACCTGTCACTGCTTTGGCTCTTCAAAGCCTTAACGTCGTCTTACATCATGCGGGCTGACTGAAGAAAGAAACTTCTGAAAGTCACTGTCTGCCCCAGTTATTTTTATATCCTTCATTATCTGCATTATCTTTTATCATTTCAGCTATGCAAAATAACAAGCTGCTGAGAGGCAAAAATCATAATTTCCCACAGGACTGACAATATAGCTGCACCTGTGTCAAACAAATGCAAGGGAAATTTGTGAAAGTTGAACTCCATTCTACTGGCAACCATCAATCGCCAGCAGCAGAAAATACCACAGGAGGGTGTGAGAGAAACTAATAAGCTAGTGGCATTTAAGATGCAATTCAGTAACATAAACAGGGGATCTTTAATAACAGAGAATTGACCACACCTTTAGCGGTGAGTGTATTCCAAAAATATTAGAAAACTGTTCTAATAGGGATTCATAATGATAACTTATTTGGTGAACAAATCTATATTTGGCAACCCATAATCACCATCCAAAAAAAAAAAAAAAAAGAAGAAAAAAAAAGAAAACACACACACAACAGCCCTTTCCGACCGAGGAGGTAATTTTATTCATTGAGACAAATAAATTATTTTACCCCAGTGCAATTTTAAATGCACTGGAAAGTGATGTATTGATGCATACAAACTCATATTGAGTAAAGATGTAGATTGGTGTAAGTTGATTTTAGTAATTTGTTTTATGAGACATAATTTTTCATAACAAAAGCCTGGCCTTTGTGCAGACAGCTTAAACTATCATTGAAATTTTATTATCTGTATTGCAGATAATGGCATCATTAGTCTATGCTTCATCACGGTGGCAATGCAGCAATATTTTATTTTATTGATAAGCTGGAGAATACGCAGTGAGCAACTGCAAGATGATTTTTTTTTTAAAATGTCTCCAAGGTTAAAAAAGTAAAAAGGAATTCCAGAAAATCTTTTTACTGTATCATAGTTTTCACTACAACACACTACAATGATTTCTAGTTTTTACTGATTATGCATTACATGGCCATAACATTCTGACCAGAGACACATTCAGTGAAAAAACATTGATTTTCTCATTATTATGGCTCCTGGTAAAGGACAGGATATATCTGGGAGAAAGTGAACTCACTGCCCTTGAAATTAATGCGCGAGAAGGAAAGAAATGGCCAAAAGTAAGAACTTCAGAAACTGACAGTACCCTTGTTAGGATCACTTGGCAGCTCAGAAATTGCTCCAGCTCTGGTGGAAAAAGGTCCAGTGGATGTGGCTCAGTATGACCATAAACTGATCACAATAGGATCATAGGGAAGCAGTGAAGGGCAGCGTCTGCAAGGTCTCAAGTGACAACAGAGGCCAAATGAGGATCAAAACCGAATAGCACTGCAATGGATGAAGGTTATTTTTGATCTCATAACCTTTTAGTCTTCTTCTAGTCTTAACTGTGGCCCAAGTCCACCGGTTATCAGGGGAACCAGAACGTACTGAGCTAATGGGATCAGACTGGGATCAGACAGTGTACTGAAAAATAAGCTTTTGCAACCCAGGTTAATGTTACTTGGGGGGGGGGAGGGAACATTCTTAACCCATTATCAGAAATAAAGACACCTTTTTAGATGGAAAATAAAGGGTCAAAAAAGATTAGAAGTCAAGTTACCTTCTGTTTAAGCACTTAGGATTGACTGGGAATCTGAACCACTAATGAACATGACCTTCATCAACGCTCATGTTTGTAGCACATGTCAAAGTAACATCCCCAGGAATGGCAGCTCCCAAAGGTTCCAAGAAGAATATTGACTAAAGTATCACACTGCATGTTTTCTGATCTACTCAATACTGAAGGGGAGTAGCTTTGATCTTAGGACTGTTAGGATTGATGTCTAATCTCCACCATTTGCTGAATATCTGCCGTCTAAGATCACATTTATGGAGGGTACCTTGACGGGTTTCTTGCGCGCTGACTCTGCCTCATTGTTCTCAGCCTCCTCGTGCTCCTTGCAGCCTTGGGGAAGGTTGGAGTAGTTGGCCAGGCTGCTGAGAAGAGACGACACCATAGGACTGGTGTCCATCTCCTCCTGTAGAGACACCAATACATGGATACCATTAGTTAGCAGTGGTGTGAAGATTCTATTAATCAATGGTGTATAACTGCTAACTTGATTGATTCCTGAGTCATCTTTCCAAGAGCAAGAGAAAGAACTCACACCATGTTCCTTATTAGATCCAGAATCCCACTGAGAGCAGATTGTAAATACATTTGTGCAAGGCTGTGGTAAATTGCATTGTTTAGGCTCTTTCCTGTAGCAGTGTAAGAGTCACTTGTATTAACACAAGGTTCCCATATGCCCTTCACACAATAACTACCCTCATTAATCGATGTCAGGCGCCCTTTTCAAAAACTAAATAGTGAGAATGAGTAAACCCTGCATCCAAGAGTCAATGCTGAACATGTGTATTAAACTTCTGAGTGTGTTAGTGTGTCTGCACAGAGTAGATTTTACCTCAAACAAGGCCATGTTCTTGCCATCATATTGCTGGCTCTTTTCAGCGGCAGCTTCACTGCTGTTGATGAAGGGGCTGCTCTCTTTGGGGTTACTGTCACCTGAGAGAAGCAACACATATACAAGATCCTTTTAGACTGTACTGCAATAAAACAGACGAAAAAATGAGCAAACCCACAGGGAGATTAATGCAAATTCAGTTTCTTCAAGTTACATTAAGCTTTTTTTTTCGGGGAAACAGTACCTTTCAAAAGAACACATACTTTAAAGGAGATTACGTTTTTCTGTTTAAGTGCAGAAAGACACACATAATGTTTAAAGTACAGGACGTTAGCCAAGAAAGGACGGGAGGCTTGTCATCTCTGTCAGAGAGGCAAAGAAACAGAATGAAAGCTAATGGACTGTGCAATCGCAATATGTGCGGTGCTATATATCCCATATGTCCAAGACTAGAAAATCTCAATCCGCCTCATGCTACACTAAAAACAAGACTGTCCCAAGTCTAAAAACGATTACCACTGAAACATCACAAGCAATCCTTTCCAGCTTCTTTGTCAACAAAACCCTGAGAGGACGAAACAGAGTGATGTTATTTTGGGTGACAGCTAGCTTAAGGCATCAAGGCTCGATGTAGTAGCATCTGTCCACAAGTTCCCACGCCCAAACCGAGCGCAGGTCTGAAAACAAAGCAAAAAAAAAAGTGACGGAAGGTTATAACTGGCTCCCTGTAACTAGTGGGTTGCCTATTTGAACCTTCGCTCTGTCGTTGGGGAAGGCACTTCCCCCGCCTTGCTCACTGGTGATGGTCAAAGGGCCCAGCGGCTCAGAATGTGCAGCAGCTTTGCCTCTGTTATTCTGCCCCAGAGGCAGCTGTAGTTTACCATCTCTGGGGCTTACCTCTGGCATCAGAGGATGTGTGTATGAATGGATGAACGACTGATTGTTGTGTAAAACGCAACAAATTTGATAAAGTGCTATGTAAGACTTTTACCATTTGTGATTTTCAATCCATGATATCATAGACACAATCAATGGCCTTGATAACACCAGTTCTCCAGCACTACTATATAACACATCTGATGCTTAGTTGGTTCCTTTACAACCATAGCTCTTGCTTTCATTTGTTGGCTACATGTATTTATTGGTAGACTTAATTAAGGTAGATGTTTATTTTGCTGGAATTGCACAGGCTTTATTATCTCTTTAATTAGGCACCAATTTTAACTCAGTAGGTACCTTTGTTTTGTATGCCACTGTGTGGCACTCATAGATGTAAAATGACTTGAAAGAGGTCAGCTTAGTTTCTGATGAATGTCAGATTATTAAAAAAAAATAATAAAACAAAAAGACTGGCATAAATTAATTGAATATTTAATTGGAAAATTTGGCCAAATCATTATCTTTCCAAAGCAGGTTGCTCATGTTCAGGCTTGTGTCAGGCTGCAGCTTATCCCAGCAGTCACACGTTTAGAGGTGAGGTACAGCCAAGACAGATTTTCCATCACACGGTTACTGAACCTTTTTACTGCACAGCATAGTATCCTCTGTTTGAATGATTACATGTGGTATAACCAGCAGCAATTAATCAGAAATAATACCAAAATGCATAATAATCCTGTCACAATAGTTAATCATTTTTATAGCAGTGATGTGAAACATTGGGCTGTTTGTTTTGGTGGGAAACCATAGCAGTCCACATTCAGAAAGTAGACTGCTGCGGTTGCAGATTACCATTATAAAATGGTATACAGAAGCTTGGATTTACATGTCTATTTTACTTGTATATTTTAACAGTTCCACCAAACAAGTTTAGCTTAATCTGCAGTAGATCTTCATCAATACAAAGTTAAATGTCCCTTAGCAGCTTCAAGAGAAACTACACACTTTCTGTAGTTACCAAGAAGCATCTAGCATCTTAAAAGTTAATGGGACAACTTCCTAGTCCCATTAAACAGTACACTAAGAAGACATATTCTTTAAGGAGAAAATAGGTACCAGAAAACCCATTAGTGAAAAAGTACAGTATGACTCTTCAAAACCAATATTAACCAAATGCTTAAGCCCTAAAAATCAAAACTGATTTGTACTGTACCCCTTTTTTATGTTTTTAAACACAATTTCAGACAAATTTTGCTTTCTCAGAATTAAAACAGAAAAATGCACACATTTTTGTATGTGCTTCCCAGTCAGCTTATTTGACTTTTTATTTTTTTATTTTTTGTTAAAGTAACATCATGTGCATTGTATAAAAGTTAGAGTTAGACCAAAATGTAAAAGGAGAAAAAAAAAATGTTTTTTTTTTTTTTTCTTGGAGAACTTTATTAACCATCTGGCCATATTAAAATATACTTTATGTGGAATAGAATAGAATCAAGCAGCTGTGAATAAACAGCAATAGGCCAGGTTGCAGATGCTATCTAATGACACAGATGGTCTGTTAACAAGTTTATGTTTAAAAAAAACAAAAAAAACAAAAAAAACAAAAACGTTTTAATAAAAATTTGATGAATAAATGAGGTTAGTGTTCATTTTAAGGTGGTTAACTTTGAACATCATTTAGTTTTTACCTGTATGAACTGAACTGTTAAGTGTGAACTGTGACAACACTGACCCCGTCATCAATCAAACCGTCAGAAAGCACCACAGGTGCTGAGGATGAATAGAAATCTCATAAAAACTGCGGTATTACAACTAGTCTGAGTAGAATGACTAAATTCAGAAGCACTTTGTGCAGCACAAATGACAAAGGTCTTGGTCTGAAGGTTGCGCAGTGTCAACTGTCTCATTTGCACCTTCCAGCATAACTTGAGGGAGACAGCAGATTGCTCTCCCTCTGGCTCTTGGTCTCGTCTTGGACTGAACACTGTGAGACTGAGTTATTTATAGCCAAGTTGCTGCAGCCATGATGTCGGAGCAGCGCTAACAGACGGCACGCCGTTGTACAGAGACAACGCAATAGGGCCACTCAGACAGAGGGCACAGAGAAAAGGGGGCAGCGTTGAAGGATCCTTTAAAGAGCGCAGAGGCGAGAGAATTAAAAAGGTGGCAGTGGGGTGAAGGAGGTGAAAGAGGAAGAATGCAGATGAAAAGCTGGAGGGACACAGATAGATGGTGAGAGAGTGAACTGGGAAAGGGAGAGCGATAAAGGCTTGGGATGAAACGGGGAGTCGCAGAGGGACGGTAGAGCCACACTTCTGTCTGGCTGTAAAATGTAAAAGCTCCTGCAACATTCAAGTTTCAGTTCACTCTGACCTGCAGGTTAAAATAAACATGGCTGGTAAAAGGGAGACTAAAGTGTCCTGCAAAGGGCTGAGAGAGCATGTGGATTATTTCATTATTTTACCCTCCGTTTCCATCATCTGTAAATTACATCTATAAACGGTGATGGATGGATGGATGGATGGATGGATGGATGGATGGATGGATGGATGGATGGATGGATGGATGGATGGATGGATGGATGGATGGATGGGAAAATGGGAAAGAGTAGAGTGGACCCCAACCTATTCACAATTCAGTATTTGTGGAAAGCAAGCCTACTTACAGATTTTTTCATAGAGCATATTTGAAATATTGGAAAGAAAATGCAGCTTGGGAAGGTGAAATATTTTGCAGTTCTACTTCACATGCTTTTGGCTGGTTCTGCAAGGCAACCAATCCTGGAGCAGCATTCATTTTCCTTGGCGGTGATTGGTTGTACCCCCAAGAGTGGAGATATGGAAAACTGTAAACATGAGCTTCTGCGGGTGTTCTAAGACAGCTTCTACTGTGCATATTAATACATATCGGAGTATTTTTGGTGTTTGAATTGTTAAAACGGGCCTGCACACATTTTTTTTTGGGTGGAGGGTGGTGGGGATCTGAAGCATTTGCTGACTTTAGCTATTCATGGATGGCTGAGGTCTATAATCTACAACATGCACAACTAATTCTTTCTAGTCCACATCAACATGCCTTTATCAAATTACAGTGATTACTGATAAAAACATAAAACCTAAGCAAAATAACTCATTGTGTTGGAGTCAGTGCCGGGATTAAGTTATAATGCCATGAAGAACCGTGAACCTGCAAGTATCGACTAAAATTCGGCTGGTGAAATGACTAAATTTAAAAACGTGTGATAACACAGTGTGTGTGAAATCACACAAGGTAGGCCTTGTGTGATTTAAAGGCTAACTGAAGGCTAATTGAAACCTTCAGTGTATTACTGTACAACACTACACGCACCTCTCCTTGTAGGGCAAAATGGGAACATTTTACAGGTTTTTGACAAAAATCTCATTAAAATTTCACCATAAAAGGCATTCAAATTTCTGAATGTATTTGTAAAAGGCTTAAAAGCGTATAAACAGAGCAGTTTTGAAAGGACTAAAAGGACAAGTGTTAACACCTAGAAACGCACAGACCTGTGAGGGAAAGGCACAAATACAATTATTCATTGTTATTGGTTAACTCTACCTGAATCATTTCTTCTTATCTAATAATTTAAATCTCCTCCTTCAAGGAAAAAAAATTGATTCCCTCTTTTTTGGGCAGTTCTGAGACCAGTTTTGCCCCAAAGCAGCTTATCCATTCTCAGACTGATGGGATCTCTACAACAATGGCTCCTCGCTATCAAAGCCTCTATATATGGTTGAAATTCAGAGCTTCACCACTCAATGAGTGTCTCTCTGTCTTCGCAAATCCATCATGAAATCACTAAAGTTTCACTTCAGAGATTTTTTTAATAGTTGGTGCTTAGTGCACAGAGGCTTAAACAGAGCTTACTGTCATTCCATCAACAAAATGAAAGAATTTTCCTTTCTGGGATTGTGTGTGTGTGTGATTTACGTGCCCATCGTTCTTTTATGTAGATATCACATCATCCCCAAAATAATGTAATATCAAATGACACAAAGTGAGTCTCAAGTTAGATTGTGTTTTATTTCAAAATACAGCAAAGATTTTGTAATAATCAGTATTACCATCAAAATTGCTATGGATAATGAAAGTTTTAGTTTTAAACTATCTTACTTCAGCTGCATGCTTAAAAATCTCATTTGCAGAGGTATGTGCGTCTATCAGATGTAAATTGTTCAAACCTTGACTTTTAATTCTGGAAATAATCCTGTGAGGTCTGCATGCAGTGGATGTGAACCCCAGCTCTGATTTATCATCTGGTTTTCAGTTGTTGAGTCCTTTTAAGTCATCTTAAATCACAAGCAACTCAAATCATTCTAGGCTCTGCAACAGTAAAATGTTGCCTTCAAACACCCTGTGTTGCTTTCACTGCTATTATCAAATGTCTATTGCCAGTGACATGCATTTTCCGATTAATAGATTTTTTCATAGAGCATTATGAAAATATTTGAAAGAAAATGCAGCCTGGAAAGCTGAAATGACAAGCTGCAATGCTACTTGACACTATTGGCTAGCATTCACAAATCAGCCAATCAAGGAGAACCATTCATTTACCTTGGCACTAACAGGCAGCTACCCCCAAGAGCAGAAATATTCACACTAATGATTTTGTATACAGTATTTAATCCCAGACCATGGTTGATCTTAGCTTGATCAGTCCATAAGAACTGTTTTAAAACCAGAGTAGTTCTTTAGGATGTCCTATCTTTTAGTTAGCAATCTAAGTACAAATTATTTTGTACTTATTTTAAATTATTTTCTACTTGTATAAAAATAAAAGAAATAAGTATTTAATTTCATCAAATTATGATCCAAGTTGACCTTCAGGTAATAGATAACTATAAATTAACACAATACGAGATAACTACCTGCATAACTTCAGCTAAGTGGGTAAAACCTTTATCTTTTAGATTTATCTTTTATCATAAAGCCTTGAAAAACATTAATATTCTTTGAACCTTTTCACATTTTGCTGGATTACAACCATACGTTTTAATGCACTTTATTTTGATTCCATATGATAGACCAACATATAGTTGTTCAAAGTGATTTGCAGTGTTCATGAGGGTCAAAAAGTTACATTTTAACCTGCCACTCTTCCATAAAGGATTGAAGTTCTATGGAGTGCATGATTCATGCTGACAGATTCTTATTCCTGAACGGGATTTCTGCAGCTCCTCTGGAGTAAGAGGTTGCAGAGTAAACAGGGTGGAATCCATTTTCCACATTTCTCCTCTCTGCCCTCTCCATTTACACTAATACACATTCAAAAAAGTTCAAGGAATAGCACTTTAAATGTTTAAGTGTCAAGTAAAATGTCAGGGGAAACAGGTGAAGGCCTGTTTTGCAGCTCAAACTGCAAAACAGACAAAAAAGGAGCCATGGAGAATAATTTGGTGAGAACTATTTGACTTTGCTTTATTGATCTTTCCTATGAAGTGGTGAGGTGGCGACACTCACAGCTTTTGCTGTCTCACCCTGCCTGCACTGTGTCACACAGTCTTTGTCTCTGAGAACTGACCCCAAGAGGACGAGCCAAAGAGCTTGATGCTTATTCTTGAGGAGCTGACTCAACACAAGCTCTGGGGCCACTTGTTGGTTTGGCACATGCATTCAAACAAGTGCGTGTGTATGTGATGCTGCACGTGCGTGTGATTGGCTCACACCCTGTTAACTGTGCGGGTACAGCAGCAGAGGAGCATCTGCGGCCAATTAATCTCAGCCTGGGAACAAGCGGCTGGATTTCAGCCATCTTGTATGAAAACATAGACTACGGCTGTGCTGTTGAAAATAGTAAGAGTTTGTATCCAAAACGTATTCATAGATACTTCATGTGTGAAATTGCACATACAACATCCCTTTTCACAGTGTAGTGAGTTTACACTACTTTAAGTGACAGCAGAATTTAAAAGGAACATAAATTATTGAAACCAAGAAGAAGTTGGATTTTCTGGCGATGTTTCCCTCAAGTGTTTTGTGTGACAGCAGCAAATCCATGTAGATCAGGATTTCACTCACTAATTCAACTGTCTCTTCATCGTTCAGCTACATTAATTCAAGTCTGGCATTCGAAAGTAAATGCCTCTTTGTCAACTGGAAGAACAAGTAAAGCAAACATTTTTACCAACGGACAATTTGGAGAGACCAATTAACCTAACGGTAATGCTTCTGGACTGCAGTAGCAGGGAAAACATGCAAAATCCATGCAGAAAAATCCCAAATTGGGATTTGAACCTGGAACCTTCTTGCCGAAAGGCAGACCCCTAGTGAAAAATTATACACAAAATGTATGAAAGTGTCGTGGCAGTTAGGGTGTAGAGCTCATGTGGGATAGGTATTCCCTTAAGAGCTGGATTTTGAGATGAATCTTGCATGTGGTTTGAGATGAAACTCCTCTCAACATCACTCCTACTTTTCCCTACGCAACATTCCCCATTTATTTATAATGATGTAGTGGAGGTTTAATTTCCTGAGCATTTCAATCACATGTGATTTGCCTTTTTAGCACAGACATAATGCACAGAAGAAATAAATAGCAGGAGGGTACAGTTACATGACTACATCAGCCCACACACTGTCATAAGCAGATATGCTATGCTCTCCTTCCACCGATTGTTGCTCCAGCTGCAAATCAGACACAGCCGCCTTGTTTTAATGTGATTTCACTCACTCTGTTTTCTCTCTAACTTTTTCTCTATTCATTTCTCTTCATTTTGCCTTGTGCTGTGCTCTCTTATTTACAGTTTTTATGTCAACAACGTAAGTATGAATATCTACATGAAACCATTCAGTTCTGATTGTGTGCGGTGGGGCCGAACCTGCATGCTAATCAGTATTCAGTTGAGCGCTTCAGGCGCAGAATGAATTTTAATGCAGCATTGCCTCACAGGGTATGACTTTGACACAGACCCTTCTCTGCAGCCCTTAATTTCCAGCGAGGTCCTCTTTCCTGATTGGGTTTTAAACTGGTGGCATCCGATAGGCTGAGAGCCAATAGACGGACGGGGATTTCTATTACCATGTCGTAGCATGTTGACTCTCCCTGCTCTGAATGTTAGTGATTGGTGTCTCTGAATTAATTTTCTTAAAATCGTGATAAAGAATGTTTTAGAAATGCCAAAAACAATGATTGTTAAAACATATATTTGGGGAACCAAAACTGACTCTAGCTCAGAATTTCACATCTTCCTTTATCCTACAAACACTGTAAGACCAATACAAAACAATCACTTTTGCTGATAATTATCATTATTCAAGAAATTGGGGTAAGCCATAATTAGAATGAGCAGGACCAGATTTAATTAGTGTTAGACATTGGAGCTGGTATCTCACGGTACATTAGCTGCAATACTTTTAGAGGCAGTAGACTCTCCCAGTGGATGGTTCTCAGTTGATTATTCAACTTAAGAGGTTAGAAAGTGTGAAAATCGTCACAATAAATAAACCAGGATGTCTTGTAAAATGCCCTCCCTACACACATCCCCACTTTCTGCTTTAAAATTCACTCTAGTCATTGCTTGTCCCTCTCCTCCAACAACTGTGTGCTGTAGCGTGTTTAAACTTTCAATCGAAGAACCTGCGCCTGTTCGCCTGTCCATGGACATTAACTTAGAAAGAAAAGTGACAGGCAGGCGGCAGGCCGCCTGGCGTGAGGTGCAGCTAATGTGTAGCCATGTAAAGCCAGCCACAGTGAGCCCCGGTGGAGCCTGGCTATCAGACTTCCTCAGGTTGTAGGCTAGCTTTGGGAGAACACTTTGTGCCCTGTCAGTCAGCTGCACGCCTCCTGCATGCATACAACCGCCTGCGGGAGTGACTTCAGCTAGCTGCTGTAATTGGTGAGCCACAGAGCTGCAGGGATGAAGGAAATAGATGAAAAAAGAAAGAATTGCGTGGGAGGAGAAGAGAGAGTGAGAGCAGCAGGGAGGAAAAAGAATAGAGTGCTAGGGAGAGTGATTGAGAGTTGGGTTGGGGAGGATTATGCCTGGTGGGGTAATTGGTTGAGGAGTAAAGGTTCCTCACACCTGCTATCTTTGACTTTTTTAAGCAACCAATGCAACAAATTGAAGTAAGATGGTGGGGGAATCAAAATCCCATGTAAGGCACTGCTGTATTTTAATAAGGTCATGGCTGTGGTTTTTTAACATTAACAGAATATTGACAAGTATTTGAGCACATTTGTAATGGCAGTGCTGCTAAAAGTCACGTTTATACTATTTTCTGGATAGGGGCACTCTAAATGAAATCGGACATAAAGGAGTCCTGGATGAGTTGGCGAGTTAGGCATCCAACCACCAGCATGTAAACCAGGTGGTAGAGTTGTTTAACCCTTGTGCTTGCGAGGACTGAGACAAACGTAGAGGACTGTAGCAAATGATACAAGTTTTACATGTGTGGGGTCTGTTGGACCTCATTTCTAAACACAAGGGTTAAAGAGTTAACGGGTTAAAGTGTGCGACTGATCGTCATTTCACCAGTTCTGCAATTTTCTTGTTAGTCAATGCTAGAGGTCAGAATCAAAGGACAAATGATCACATTTGTTTTTGCTGTCCAGTCTGTGCTGCCACTCCCCTGCATGTGGTCATATTCTGCCTCCATACATATCCTAAACTTCCAAGTAAGGCGGGAGACAATTTTTCCAAAAGCCCTGAAGAGAACACATGGAGGGCACGTCCTCTCCAGCTCACCTCTCTCAACACTTTCCCTCATTTATTTCACTGCCCGATCTTCACCCCACAGGTGTGATATCACATCCCCTGTGGTCGACTCACTTCCACACGTCTACACCTTCTCCTTCCCACTTCTGTGTTCTGTGACCTTCCTCTCACCTCTCGATTCCAGGTATAAAAAGGTATTTTACTCCAAGAAATTTAAAAGCCAACACACTTGATGTGGATAAATCCAGTTGAAACTAAATATGTACATAAACTCAATACAAAATGTATTGATGACAGTCTGTAATTAATTCATTTCATTTTAATCAAAAACTATCAAAAATAAGCAACACTTTAAATTTAAAATCTCTTTTTGCTGGTGAATTGTTGAATAAATTGATACATGAGCTCAATAACAAATATACTTATCGTTTTAAATCTGTTACTTAGGTTATTCAACCATCAGATTGGTGCAATGTGCTATTACACCAATACAACTTTCAAGTGTTTTCAGGAATCCCTGGTCAGTCATGTAACTTCTGACATTAGCGTTGGGGATGTCTATGCTTGATGCAACATGTTTAGCACTCAGATGCTACTTTAGGCTTAAATAGCTTTTGTAATGGACTAACTCTTTTTTGCACAACCTGCACACATACATGGCTTTTCCAGTGTCCCATCAGATCATTTTTTGAAGCAAAAATAATCCCCAAATGAGCCAAAAGAAGCAGCTTTGTCATGTAGCAGTTTTGTTTGTGGATGTTGCTTGTGCGTCAGATGGACAGGTGTACCAGGAGCAAAAAAAAGTTCCAGCCAGAAGCTTTCTGTTGATTTTGATGTTTATATTGTCACACAAAAAAGTCGTGTGTTTAAAGTGTTTTTATTTTTTTAATAGATCCACAGGTGTGCCTCTACTGAACCTAAGTTAGCCTATCATAAGCCTCCAAAGCCATGACATCATCACCTTGGGTTTCCCACATTGTTTAAAATCAAATACAAATAATTTTGTTAATTTTATGAGGGGGTGAGTTTGTTGAGTTAACAATTCATCAATTAATACTTTTCATTTTTTTGACCACTGTTAGAAAACAACCTGCACAGCTTTGGTGTTTTCTTTGATGGAGCATCGAGTATTTAGAAATGCACAAAAGTAGAAAAAAACTTTCTTAGACTTTGACTAAATTTCCAGTTCAGTTCTGAGTTGTTTGCATGATCTTGTAATGCCTGTGTGAGCTTTCTGAATGCGTTTTGCCCTCCTTGCACTTTCTAAAAATTCATGTTTAATTAGCTAGTCTGGATGTGACTACAAGCATGCATGTGTTAATGTGATTTACGAGTCACTTTTGCAGGGTGTGCTTTTGTCCAATACACTGGAGATTCTAACATCCCAACATAATTTCAAAGGCTTTTCACTCTCTTGTTTATGGCTGACTTAAGGCTCACTGGTTAATAAAATTGTAATCTTTGGTTGATCCCAGCTGGAAAACATAAACCCTGCAGACAGTTTGTGTGGTTCTATTGGACTTTAAACCTTACTGTTCTAACCCCATTAACAACCAAACAATGCAGCACTCAGGGGTATCTAAGCTGCAAAGGTTTTCCAGTATTCAGACCAACTGACGAGGTTGCAGCTAAACACTCTCCTGCAGACTGCAATTAAAACTTCAGTGCTGATGTGCCAGGCAACTGCACGGCATCTTACTGCTTCATAATGAGAAGAGGCAGATTATGTAACGCAGACCAAAATGACATCAGTGACGCACTCCGCCATCCTCTCTAGAAGTCACAGCCCAGCCTGCACGGTGAGGATAAATCTACGTCAAACTCATTTGCAAGGAACTAAAAGCAAAAACAGCAGCTATACTACATCATTAAAAAGCAACAACACCAACAGCCAGTTGTGTCAAAGTGCTGTTCAGGCACCTTTTTAAAAGTACCTGTACTCCTTACCTGGCTTTATCCAAGGGGAAATACGTCTTCCTATGGGGCAATAACACTGAACACAAAGCCTGGTTTAGGTCAAAGCAGATGCATGTATAGCTATACATTTCAAGACCTAAATCTAATTTAGATTCTGTGTCAAGATATGAGGATTGACGTTACAGGCACAATCATTTTGTCTGACTATTTTTGTAAAGAAAAATTCCAGTTTCTACAAGTTCAAAGCTGGTAGAGACCAAAAGTTGGTTCTACAAAGCATTGACTCAGACAAAATATGAGAATTTTACAAAGTACTTTCCATTGTCTGAGTCTACTTGCCTCAGCAGAAGTCTGACATTTTAAAAGAAATGAAAAGAAATGGACACACGAAGAGGTGAGGTGGGAGTACAAGATGGTTCATAATGAGCTCAGTTTACAGCCTATCAGCTTCAACTGGAAACATAATGGAGGTGAGCCTACAGACTGAAACGCTGCAGAAGACAGACAGAATAAAATGAGGCAGACGGAGAGAACTACACACTGAAAGACTGCTCCGTTTTCTAGTTTCTGGCCCCAGCAGATAAGACTACAGCATTCACGGGTTTATCAGGTGCATTACCTGGACAGCTTTCCAGTCCCATTTAGTGATAGTGTTTAGTATTTCTGAATTGGTGTGTACGAACCTTCACACTTGTGTGCTCATTTTGCCACATTTATTTGTACGTTTCACTGCTCTGCCCAGAAACCCACAGCCAGGCTAGGGCTAATCTTGTGAGAGATGGGTGGATCTTAGTTGGTATTTCTAGACTGTGGGAGATAAATAAATAATGGAGCATAGGTTTGGATTTAGACCGAGATGAAAGGTTTAAAAACTGAGCTTTTTACAGCTATGCCCTGAGAGAGACGCAAAGTTAAGGAAAGATAAAACAGCACAAACAAAACAAAATCCCATGACCACAGAGGTGTGTCCACAAGCGGCACACCTTCAGTCCTTTCACTTTACAATATTAATTTTATAAAATATTTAAGTGATATGAGCCAAAAAACAGCTGCCAGCTTTGGATCCCTTTCAAAAACATTTACAGCAGAGATTTGTTTGTGAGAAAATGTGCAAAAGAAAGAGAGAAGAGATTAAAAACAAAAGCAAAAAACAGGAAAAGTTGATACCAGCAGAGTGGGAGTTTATCTCCACTCTGCTGTCTCTTCTGGACAAGTCTGAATGACTTTAAAAACTGTAAATTAGAAAGAGATAGTTGAATGGAAGGCCCTCTAGACAGAGGATTAGCAAAACGATTCCTACCTCCACCTTTTCATTTTATTCTTCTCATTTTCCCTCTTTCACCCTGACTGGTAGAAAGCCCTGTTGTCTGAAATTGATACAGTGGTTGTGTGTATAAACTGATTCCTGGTGGGCCAATAGACTCAAAAGACTAAAGCCTTTGATTACACCTATGAATTATGCATCTTGCACCACTGTGTGTGTGTGTGTGTGTGTGTGTGTGTGTGTGTGTGTGTGTGTAGGGGTGTGTGTATGGAACTGAGCCAGGGACTGCAGTGCTTGGCGACAGAGACTGATACTCCTTTGTCATTCTCCACACTCCCCTTCTTTAACACACATCATCACACACACACTCCGCATGACTGATATGTGCCACATTCATACACACACCTTTATGCAGAAAGCCTACTTTTAACATCAACATGACTATTACTTAGTGCAGGCCATAATTTTGCTCTTTGAGCCAAAGTACATTGTTTTTCCATTTACCAAACACTAATCTTGATTTAAAAACACCAAAATGTTTGACTTTTAGTCCCTGAGATGTTGGATATTTACTCATCTGAGCCCAATAAACCTATTTTCTGTCTAAAGCCTAATGGATTAAATTGCATGAGTGCTATGTTTATTATGAGTCCAGATGGGATGCTAATGTGTGCAGAGAATTAGTTCAGTTTACAGATTTTGCGGTTAGAGATAATCCCAATGAGCTGCCAGCTTGTTGGACAGAAAACAGCGATGTGTTTAAAAGAGATTTCAGTATAATTATCTGACATTTTGTTTTAAAATTATTTTTAGCTGCTAGCAGTGGCATTTGGATATATTAACTTGAATAGAGAAGAACCAACCTTTAGATTCTGACCTTTTTGCTTTCCTTATCTCTTCAGGTAACTAGATGAATTTTATGATCAGAAAAAATAAATTCTTACATCCAAAATAAAGTATCTTTCTCAAAATGATCACCTGGTTTCTCTGATTTATATGTGTGTGTAACCTTGACATCGTAATGCTACTATTCTTTTTGTATTAAGGCCATTTGTAGAAACATTGAACTCTTTTGCATGACAAAAAATAGAGATCATTGAGGTTAAACATTCTATTTTGCTTTTGTCAAACTAATTCATAAAATAATCAGATCATTACTAAAGTTCATGATGCCAGAACTGTGAATGTGAACTGCTTAGATTGAGTGTCACTAGGGAGAGGGAGGTCTATATTACCAGTCTGTAGCTTTTACAGTTTGATCTCGTATGAGTGAGTGATGGGAAATGTCAGCAAATCCAACTGCTGGTGAGATTTTGCTCTTCATAGTTTGTCTATTTTAAGCAAATTCTAAGAATTCAAGTTGGGATCAGAAGCCTTTAATTTATAATGACAGTTAGTTGTACTTACATTCTCAATCCCATGAGTAGTTAAGAGGAAATTGTTACAGTTTTGCCACTTGAAGGGCAGGACATGGAGAAGTACCGTAATATAGGTGTATGAGCTCTACGATATAAAATATGAGAATGACTACTAGTGGTCGGCACACTTCCTCTAGTGCACAAATACCAAAGATAATCTTTCACTTAGCGCTTAGTGATTTTTGCTAACTTTGAAAACAATTCTCCTACATTATGTTCTTCTGGATAAATTCTAAAGCGCTAATACTTGGCCATTTTGTGAACTTTCAGGTGAATAAAGTTCGACATCAGTGTCGATGTTTTGCTTATCGACTGTTAAGAATTCTTCAAGTTGTTACACATTTTATTCATGCTCTTATTTTGAAGTAGGGGAACACTGTTTAGGCTTCAATTCTGTTTCCTCTTGTCATGTTCTCGATTCATGATGCTCCATACGCCATCCTCCATACTTTTAAACTGAAGCCCTACTGCTGTCAACTATAAAACTGAAGCCACAAGGGAAAGGTCTATTCCAAAGAATCACTTCCTGAAGTTCAACTGTACAGGCAGGTGTGTAATAACAAATTTGACTCTGTTGAGGGGGATATACTAATATGTTGTGATACATGGTGGGTGTCATCAATTTAGCACTTTAGCACTAGGTTCTGCTAAATACAGTTTTGGTGTAGTGCTTAGCAGCATTAGCAGATCTAAGGTCTATGATTAGTTATTTAGGGTTAGTGTAACTAACTTTATGTTTAGCAGTTCCCACCACTGATGACCCCTAATTTGAGTAAATAGAAACTATCATAGAGAAAACATAGAAAGTATTTTTAGTTTTCTTGGTTTCTACTCGTCCACTCAACTCTCCCAACTTCAGACTGAGTGCACTCTCTGACACGCAGTCAACTGGTCGTAAGTTTTTATCGAATGACCTTCTGCTGACACCATTATATCACCACATCCATCCATCTTATCTGTCCCATATCGCCCATGTAAGGCCCAGGGGAGGTCAGGACTGCTGAACAGGAACAACCCTTCATTCATGACTGAGGAAATCCCCCAAGACACTTGCTCCTGTACATATAGACAAATGAGCGAGGCCGGATGCTTTACAATATGCAGGGTATACAGTATACAGTATATACTGTAGCTGTTCGGATGCAGCATAGTCATACATTTCACTGACAAGTGAGGCCTCCCAGATGTCTCTCCATCTTTTTTCTTTATTTTTGCTCTAACATGACTCTGCCTTTCTTTAGTACAGTAAAGTTCAAGGTCCAAAATTCTGTAGGAAAATAGGCAACAGATAAAAAAAGAAAGGTTAACTGCAGTGTTCTTGTCGTTGAAGAAAAATGGCTGAAGCATAGGGAGAGATAGAGCTTAGGATATGAGCTCTTGGGGAAACTGGTAAGGACATAGAAACTATGGATGAATCAACAAAGGGAATCCATTCAGACCAGACATGTGCTGCTATCAAGATCCAGCCCTCTGAGACACAATGCACCAGTCAATTTCGCCCCAACCACAGTTACAGTGAATAGAAGATGCCGTGTTTGAGATATGGAGCTGTGAGGTGTCCCAGCAGCTCAGCAGGGGACAGCACACACAAAGGCAGGCCTCTCTCACTCCGTTATGAGTTTGAATATCCTCTCTCCGGTTCTCTGGTGGTATTCATTTTTCCAGTCTCAACAGGAGGTGAAACAAGCTTAGACTTACTGCTTAATAGTTTTGTTTTTTTCCATCTCTTCTGCTCATTTTGGACACAAATAGAAGCTACATTTCACAAATAGAAGCTACATTTCACCCAAAGGAAACAAAGAAATAAAGTATGGTCAGTCTCACATCTGTGGCCATCATCAGCAGTGAGAAAGAACAATTCAGGGGGATTTGTGAACTTTGTGTTAATGTTGTTTTCCAGAACTGAAGCAAAGCCAGAACTTGCTGCTGCAACATAACAAGCAATCTTTGCAGTTACAAACCATTCATTCAGCTTAGACTTGGCATAAAGACAGGATGAGATAAATCATAGGAGGATCTAACGTTACATAACTCAAAACTCGGTTGGACTCTTAATTTAATCTTGTACAATAAGACAACGTGGGTATGTAATGGTTTGTTGTTTTGGATTCAAAGTTTGACAAATGTTGTACAGCTGCTGAGGCTATTTAGTCTATTAGGTTTGCATCTGTTCAGCTTATTTTGCAAATTATCTGTCTGATAGTCTGTTTTCTGCTCCTTAGTATTGACTCATGAGCATATAGTGCATCCTCTATGTGGACTAAGCTCCTCTGGGGTGATTTAGAGTTTAGTCTGTGATGTTAATGATACTCTATGATCCTTAAAACCACTGACATGTGAAATGACCAACCCTCTTCACCTCGTTTCAATCTAACATTGTGCTGGGAAGTATTAGGACTTAAGATCAATATTACTTTAACAAGTATCATCCAGATAAATGCTGCTGCACACCAAGCAACCTGCTTGTGAAAAGAATGCAACAGCATCATGCCAATGCAACACACACAGAAAAACAGACTAATAGTTGCACCACTAGATTCAGTAAATGAGCTTGATGGTTTGTATTCTGATGATTTTTTTAAACAATTTTGTTTACAGAGACATCATAATCCATTTTCTTTATGGCTTTGGTTGTGTATGGTTTTTGTTTCCCTTATATTTATCGTTTTTGGTTGTCGTGTTTTATTTTGGATATTTAAAACATCTTCCACTTCCAATGTGAAGTGTTTAGTGTTTAATTTAATTGATCTTTGTGAGGGTGAACTGGCATTATTATAACATCATCAATATATTATCTGGAAATGATCTCTCTCAAGACAACAATATTATTGTTTATCGCACTAATTCATGGGACAACTTACCATACAGCAGACAGTCTAATCCCATGTACCATTGTTACTGAATTTACAAGAATGTTTTATCAAATGTCGTAGCAATGACCAAATATTACTTTTACTTAGTCCCATGTTACAATATGCATACGCTCTGTGTGCACTGATGAAGATTCACTGACCTCAGCACCCAAAATGCTGTAGGAATCTGACATGGCATGAGGAATGTGGGCCTGTTTTTGAACATATTGATGATAATATTTTTTGACCATGGAGACCCTAGAAATTTATAGGTTGACATTAGGTGATGGATGCTTACATAAAAAAGTAAAACTCAGCAGACTTTAGAGTGTAAGACAACGTAGGTTTTACACTGTGAAGTCCCAATATAAGCAAACAGTTTATAACGTGAGCATATCTCAAATAACGCACTAACTGCATCAACAATACAGGACTTGATGTTTCAAGAAATCTTAATTTATGTTTAGGCTAAAATAAGATACATTTTCAGTTCATTAGGAAAGAAAATGAACAGAACAAAATATTCTTTTAGAAAATCCATGACAGATAACACAAAATAACGCATTGATATGTCTTCTTTAAAGTGTATTAGATGAGATGGAACAAGTCAAGTCAACAGAGGTCTAATTATTGGGCCTTCAAAGGGAACAGAGATTGGCTGCAAAAAAAGGGGAAAAAAGAACATGCAAGGTGAAAATGAGGGAAACACGTCATGCCCAGTAAGTTAAATATTCAGGTGGATCAATGGAGATCAGACTCACTTTAAACTAATCAACACTAAAAAGTAAGAAATGTAAATATGGACTCTGCACTTAACATTTCAAAACAGGTGATGTTTGATCATTTTATTAATGCAAATCTCCTGTTTATAAGAAATGGTAACGTTTTCAGATTCAGGATTTTTTCTTTTTTAATCCCCAAAAACAGTCTTGATCTGTTCTGAATAAAGAAACAGAGTAGAGAGAAAGTTTGCCTAGTATAATCCGCAGTATATACTAAAGCGCAGTATATACTAAAGTAAACAATTTATTATGCATCTAGATAACTGTAAATCCCCAAAAAATCTTCTGCTAATCCAGTTCACTACGTAATCCTCTGGGGTCATTTTGTTTAATGAAAATAAAACAAATTAAAACCCTTAAAAAAATACAACTGTAAATACTTTGCTGCTTTTTGTTTTATACCAGAGCAATGCATTTCCTGTAGGGTAACAAAACAGTGTGTTTTCTGTCATTTCATTTCTTTTACAATGCTACTGTTTTTAATAACCTGAAAGTTCATACCCAGATGTATGAAGGTGATTACTGTCTGATATAACATTGAACTGCCAGCAGTTGCAGCTCTGCACACACCCACCTGGGGATGAAAACGGGCCACAACAAGGGAATCTGAATTGATCAAAGGTCGTGTCGTTTGGTTGCTGATGTGACTGATGTTCCCTCTGCTGCAGCCCCAGTTCAATGTGAAGCAGTCAGCAGGTTGCTAATCCCCCTCTGTTCTTCCCGGTTGTGTGTATTGTTGAGCGTTTAACTAACCACTTCTGTCTGCTTTCTGTCGCAAAGGCCCGTGGGCTTCCCTCCATGAGTTATAACACCTTTTCAACAAGGAGTCGTTAACACGATTCGTATATGTGGGAATTGCTGACTGGACCACGACTTGTCCTGCAATCAATAGATAGAAGGTTTTTTATTATGAATAGCTTATCGGTAATCAATACCAAGTAATAGTCAGAAGGCTCAAAATGAGTCTGAAAAGCTTTTAAGTCTTGGTGATTAAATAGTGATTTGTTTTATTCAAATATCTATTCTATTTATAAAGTTTCTTCAAACATTGGCACATTGTTTAAATTATATAAGAAACACATAGGAATTAGAAACCATCTTACCTCTGTTTGTGTGTGATATACATTAATAGATGATTTTAAAATAAGAAACCTTGTATGTAACAATGAAATGAAATTTGAAATGAAATTTTATTCGAACATGATACAAATATAAAAAAATAAAAATAGTACACAGTAACAAGAAGTGCATAAGAAAGAAGAGAAAATACAGATTTTTTTGTTTCAGTTAACATATCATGCTCAAAAATAACACATAAAAAAGCAAAGCTGCTACACAATCTATACGAATCAGCTCTAACAACATATATAATAATCAGATCCAGAAAAGATAACTTACAAACTGGCGAAGGTCGTTATCCACACAGTTAAAAACACTGCATACGTACATTAAACAGGAAATTCAGGGGGAAAAAACAACATAATTTTGCTTATCTCATCACTCAAAACATTTGATAAAGTTCCATCAAGTCTAAGACTGATGTTGGTTTGATACATTTGAAATATATATCAATTCACCAAAATTTTATTTTGCTTAATGTCTAACAGAACCATAAACATTTTATGAATCCATGCAGGAAAGGTTATGTGTTCCAGTTTTTTGAGACAAAACATTTCTTTGCATCAGCTTTGTGATGGTGTAATCAATTGTTTGATTTTTCAAATCTGGGATCTTTCAACTGGACATTTATAAGCATCTCAACAAACTCTCATCTTATAACTACTAACTCAGCCATAACCCATTCTAAGGTTATTTACCTAAATTCCCTCAAACCATTTCAGTTTGCATAAGAAGCACATTGTCACTGAGTCTGATGAACTATTTTCTTTTTCAAAATGTTTGTAAATGATTGCAAATTAAATCAAGTTGTGATCAAAGTGTTATTTGTCATCATTAGTTAAATGTTGGGATGCACTCCAACTGTGATTAAAAGATTTTTATCTTATGATCTCAGGTGTGAAAGCCAAATTGCAAATAAATTGGCAGTCACCAAACACAAACAAGAAGCTTATACACTCTGCATTTATTTTTGAGCAACATAAATGCTGAGGGAGCTCATTTACACATTTATCTCTATTGGTAAACAATATAATTTTTCATTAGAAGAACTGCATTTTGTTAGACAACAGAAAATGATTGGCATTGAAATATACAAATTAGAACATAGTTATTAGAATTGTCATTTTTCTAAATAGATTTTAGGAAAAAGCAGAAGAAAGTTGTGTTTGTTTCCATTAAAAAGCTTAAAGAATAAAGATGTAAAGATGACTTGAGAGTTGTGAGAAAACAACTTGATTGTCATATCTGATGCTTCATGGTTCAAGCATTCTGGGGTATATGAATAACTTCTCTGTTTTTATTTTCCAACATTTCAGGAATTTCTCTCATCAGCTTGGTGTGATAGTTAGTTTTTTTTTATTTTTTTTTTTTTTATTTCTCTTGTTTAAAGCCTTGTGGCTGTGCGACGAACTGAGACCGTCCGTGAATTTTAGTGGTTTTTGTTCACATTCCACCCCTGCATGCTTACTGAATACAGAGTATCCCACTGTGTGTGGGCGCATGTCTGCGGTTGCATTCTGAATACCAAGAATTAATCACTGTATTCTTAAGGAGTGTGTGCATGTGTTAAGTATCTGTCTGTTTGTCCTTGAGTTTGATTCTGAATCCAGATTAAGTTAGGTAGTGACTAATGGCGTGTCCATTGTTGGCTATCCACCCAACTTCTTCCTAGCCTGTCTGACTGATGGGAGGGAAACACACTCCTGCTGAATAAAACATGAATTCAGATCACTGTCAACACACACAAGCCACACAGGCAGGATGACATGACAGATGTGTGTGTGTTAGAGGCAGTAACAGCTCCTTCATGAGTTTACATCAGACACATCAGTTATTTTTGGCACAAGATGTTTATATTTGTGTCTTTCTTCTTATTTTTTGCAAAAATTAATTCAGCCTTTTTTCTCAACGGCTAACAAATTTGCCAAACAGCCTTCTTACTTTCATTGCAATCAGAATTTTCTACATATGTTCGGAGAATTTTTTGTTCATATTTTGGCATTTGATGTGCGCAGTGGATCTCACAACTGTAGACATGCCGATTAAAATGATATTTTTTTCGTCGTGTAAAAATTAGACACATCAAATAATAATAAAAAATTCAGTTAAATTTTGTTACTTCTTTATTTTTTTTTATGACTTGCAATGTGAGAGCTCAGCTGAAAAAAATCCAATCTCTTGAAATTGCGGGGCTGTTGCTGAAGGAAGGATACCAAGGAAGACACTGATTATAATTAACCAACTTCTTCATGACTCTTTTCTTTATTTTCATTCATTTCATTACAATTTCCACAAACTTTAGCATCTCAGATACATTTGAGTTCATCAAAGTCAATCATGGAGCTACTAGCCAACTACAAACTCACTAGCAAGCAGGATATGAATGCAAAGTACTTGAAATATGACATCCAACAAAATATTGCATCCGAGAAGTCATTTACAATTGTACTATTGTAAATGAAAAATGTAAAACAATATCATGGTAATTTAGATAAAGAGAAAAAAATGAAAGAATGATAGAATAGAAGAAAAGTTATGGATCTGAATTTGGTTCTTAAAATTCAGTAAGTACAATATAACATAAAAATTTATATTAAGTGTCTCTTTCTTTCAAAAGTGCACTTGCACTGTACGACTGTCTGCAACTGATTAATGAATTATCCCCACAAAGATTAAGGAGAAGCTAATTACTGTGTTGGCATGGATGAGTAACGTTATCACAGACAATGGCTACTTTGGCAATTCATTTCATTTAAATTCACTTTCACAGGAATTTTTTATTAAAAAAATGATAATAAGGAATATTGCATGTCTCATTTCTGATACGACTTTCAATGAGAAGATGATCTGTTTTATAAATTATACGACTAATCTGATGAAATGCATATAATATCAGCTCTCTTATGCTTAGACTTCACGCATTCTTCTGAGAACAAAGATTTCTGACAGAATAAAAAAAATCAGCTTAGTAAAATCAACACACTCACACTCAAAGAAAAGAGAGGCCCAAGCTGAATATTATCATCAGAATAAATCTTTACAGACATACCTGTAGATTAACGAATTATTAACTACATTTTTTAAATGTCAGAGATGACTTTGAGAGTAGTTGCTAATTCACACCTGTCTTCTATGATTCATACTTTCCACCACTAGGAATAACATTAATACACCCACATGTGTTATCAGCCCGGGTCACGTTGTCCTTGAGGCCGTCTTTTGTTTTCAGGGTCCTGCTACATGACCTGAGCACAATGAACATTTAACTGCAGCATCTTTTTTAAATGACGACATTAGACCTTACAGCTGAGGACAGGAGCCTCTTTGATTTAAGCAAGAGTGTGTGTGTGTGTGTGTGTGTGTGTGTGTTTGTGCGTGATGCTCCTTGCGTTGCCTGCTGCCTTTGAAGATGGATGCCGGTAAAAATGCTAATTACCCTGGGCCACGAGGCTGGAAGCGTGCACAGTTCAAAGGCTGGGCCGGGTGCAGCTGAACCTCAAAGCTGTTAGGCTAAATCTGTTCCGCTCTGAGGCTCTTCAGCTACCGAAGGCCGATGCATCATCACAGACAAACTCTTTCCTTTCATTACATGCACTGTGCATCCACAAAAAGTGGGTATGACTGACTACCTGCGCAAGTGTGGGGGTCTCTGAATGCATGTGTGTTTGTCAGCATAGAAAGAAATGGACGTTCTTCATAGGGAAACAATTTTGCACTCTCTTTTCCTTGCTAGTAATTCCAATCCCCCAGTTCCAAAATGTTATTAGTATATATATGCGATATGGACTTAGAATTTCATCGTGATATTTTGTGGTACTATTAGGGTATTGAGGAAATGATGATAAAAAAGCAATTTATTACTTCTTCTTTAGGTAAATGTGACTGCATAACAGCGTTCATAGCTCCACAAACACAAAAATTACACTTGAAAACATTTGAAATAGGTTTCTTCAGCATACCACTTACAGAAGTGAGCAACATTAAGCTGCTCACAAATCCTGTGTTTCCATTACAAATGTGAACAAAACTTTAATATTCTGCTAACGTTGGGGAAAAACAAAACTGTTTTTGCAATTGTGGTTTTCCATTGCAAAATGCTATTAAAATCACACGTGAATATGTTTGTTCCCAGGATAAGTCTTCACGTCAAGAGGAGCCAGTTGAGGTGGCTCAGGCATCTGGTCAGGACGCCTCCCTGGTGAGGTGTTCCGGGCACGTCTCACCGGGAGGAGGCCCCGGGGAAGACCCAGGACACGCTGGAGGGACTATGTTTCTCGGCTGGTCTGGGAACGCCTTGGGATTCCCCCGGAGG
>NW_006799957.1:499487-543806 GCF_000485575.1 Poecilia formosa | reverse complement strand
GGATGGATGGATGGATGGATGGATGGATGGATGGATGGATGGATGGATGGATGGATGGATGGATGGATGGATGAGTCACACTTAAAAAACATGTTGCACCATGATCCTCCAACTACTTCTATTTATCCTTTTTTTCATGGTTGTAGATCATGTGACTTGTGTGATGCGGAAAAACAGTGTTTCCACTGCATTTTAGCAAAATAAAACAATTTTGATATGGCCGAAAATACGCCTCATCCTTGCACCTCAAGTTTGTAATCGAAAGCGGAGTTTTTTTCAAGATTGATGTTTACATTAATTATATTTTTTCTAAAAATGTCAAATTGAGCAATTATATTGTCAATGGAAATGCGGGTATTTATTAATGTTCTCGTGATTCAAATAGTGGAGAAAAAAGTAAAAATAACATTTGTGATAAATGGTCAGTTTTGGGGGTTTTAAACATCTTTAGCTGAAATTTATTGAGACAGCTGCAAATCAAAATTATTATTGTGATAAGAAATTGTTCACGATGAATGATAAACAATACAATATCCAGACCTAATTATATCTTATGCAGTCATCTGAGTTTCAGTTGTGGAGAAATCTTCTTGGTATTTATAATGCAGGCACAGAAGGAGTAAATGGCTATGACCCGAAGCTGTGCTGCACTGCAGCAACGGTGCATGCTGGGGGAGGTAACAAAGTATGACAGGTAAATAGAGGTCACTTCCTGAAGGAGGATAACAGGAGAGGAATCAGCGACACACACACCAACCGTGTCCCCTCTGGTGATTTATGCAAGGTGTCGGATTCGCAAGTGTTTGCATTTGAGGGGGATGTTGATGTATCACCCACAAAAGCACAGCTCCAACAAGTTACTGCTGAATGCGTTTTCACTGCTCCTGACAAAATGTGTACTGGCGTGTCTTTGTATGTGTTGGTGTGTGTGCGTGCGTGTGTGACTTCATTGCAAAAAGCGTGTGTGTTACTGGGGACTCTCAACTCTAGACACAGCTTGCTGTGTCATCAATCACTACATAAGAATAATTGCTCCAGTTTGCTTCTGCTGACAGTTTACTGTCTGTAACCGTTTAGGAAAGTCAGACTCGTAGAGCAAGGAACAAGAATAAAACACACAAAAACATACAGTACACACACACGCACACACACGTAAACATGTTGAAAAAGCAGAAAACAAAATAGCTTGTGCTGCTTTGTCATGTAACTACATGATTTTCCAAGAGTGGAAAAGGCACTTTACAGAAAAATCTTTTTAATTTAATCACACATGACCCCGCCTCTCGCCCAGAACGTTAGCTGGAGGTAGGTACCAGCACCCCTCATGGATGGATGGATGGATGGATGGATGGATGGATGCATTCCAATTGGTCCTAGTATTATTATAATAGTAATATTGTTTTATTACTCATTATTACAATCTAAACTGATCCTTGAATTGAGTTAATGAGCTTAAGAAAAAAAGGTTGGTATGAACCATTCAGGATGGTTTAAGCATCGAGAACTATCAAAACAGAACGGCAAACAAAAATCTGTTTCTATGAAGCTTTTGCCATTAAAGGAAAAATGGCAACCTTATTCCTGACATTACACAGACTGAAGTAACCATCCTCCTGAAGAGAAAAGGTGTTTCACTGATGTGTCATCAGTCTTTTATTTGTCACGATCTGTGGCGGATATTCGGCGGGCTCAAGGCCAGAGATTAATCAGAAAGACCGAAGACAGAGGAGGGAAGCGAGGAGGATAGAGAAGCTGTTGCCATGACATTTTCAATCCTCTGACAAAGCACGGTGCAGGAATTCAGGCTTACTATGGAGAACAGCACCATAGTGTTTCTGATGCTGATGGACAGACATGCAGGAATGCATTTGTTTTAATTACACCATAGTTTCACTCCTAGTACACTGAGATCTTCTCTTGGTTCTAGCCTATCTAGTTCAAACTGTACATGTAAATTGTGCTTTTCCTTTCTCTTCCTCAGTTTCTCTCCTCCAACCTGCATCACTTCTTCCTTATCCTCCCCCTGCTGTTTCCTGAGTGGGAGGGCTGGAGGACCGCACACCCTCACCATGTCAAACAGTTCAGGGAGACGGAGGAGGCGACGTGCAGCACTGATATAAGTGATTTCATTTGAGGGCGTCCACACTGGCATTAGAGGCTTTTGACACGGCCACAGGTATTAATAACCTAATGAGGGTGTTAAATTGCCTTAGTGTGCTTGGCTAACACGATGTGTGTCTTCCGGAAAGGTCTGGCCCGAGTGAGGCTCATCAGATGTGCACAGTGAAGACACCACAAGCTGGCAGTGACAGAAAGACGGAGTAAAAGCAGAGATGATGGTTGATTATCTCCACAGATCTGCAGTAACGTCTTATCAGAGCACACCTGAGTCTGAGCTACTGTAAGGTCACTCCTACAGAAATGGACCTGAGCTGTTCTCACATCCAAAAAGCCAGCAGGATGAAAATCGATCTTTACAACATTTGCTTTGGCTTGGTATCCTTGACTGGGTTGAGCTTATCTACAAGAAGAAAATGTAATCATTTTTTACCTCCATTGACATGTTTATACTTGCAGAACTGCAAACATTTCATAAACTATGGCTGGCCTTTTTCTATAATCCTGATTCAGTAGATTTGCTGCTGAAGACAAATTTTGTTGTTTCTACTTTAAAAACTGTAAAAATGCATTGAAATACAAAATCGTCAAACTGGGAATCCTGTGTAATGACAGTTTCTTCAGTCATTTAGAAAGTAAAAGTGCTAAATTTACCCGCTTCCACCTTAGCTATACTTCAAAAAGTTCTTTGTTACTGTTTTACTGTGTTTCAATAAAAGTTTTCCAGTTGGAGTCAAAGTAATAGCATTCAGTTCATTATTATTATATATATTATACTGTGCACAATTTTACATTTTGCATATAAATGTGGTAAATGTCATGACCAATGGTTATATTATATGTACTAAGTGTCATTCAATGGTAATCAGCGATGTAATTTAATGAAATTCCCAGTATTGATGTGAAAAACACATTTGGCACAGTTTGGAGACATGTTTGGATAAATGTCTCCAAATGACATCTCCATCTGGGACATTTCTCAGTAAAACATTTATAAAAAACTATATTTTTCAACTGATTGAGTCCAAATTTGGTGAGCTTTTACCCAACATGTAGATTTAAAAGTCTAAACTACTTTTTTGTGTGAAAAATAATATTTTAGTGATGTTTTGCAATATTTATTTATAACAACATTTTGGTGAGGTAAAAAAAATGCTAAATTTATTGTATTTAATTCAGACAGGGTAAAAGCTACAATAGTACTGACACCAGGAAACCATTCTTTGATGTCTTACGTTTACAGAGGTACCAAAAGTTTGCACTTTAATCTGATAACTGTGAGGCTATTAGTGATTTATTTTTGGATGTTTAAAAAAAGCCCTTTTCACCCTTAGGGCTTAAAGGGTTTTAAGAAGTTTGGGGATTTATTTATTGGTAATTTGTAGTTAACATTCCACATCAGGGGAAATTTCTGGCTTAATATTTGAAATTCCACATCTAGGGACTGAGACTTTACCCAAGATTTGAGAATAATGCTTGAAGCTTGCATGCAACTTGGAAACTCTGTGGCTTGTTCCTCGCTGTTGTTAGTGTTCCCACTATAGCTGTGGTAGCATTTTGGGGGAAATAGTTTGTTGAAAGCTCACTTAGACTTTAGATTACAAAAATATACTTCCTTGAAGACACAACATGCAGCAGATTCTTGCAAAAGACTTAAAAGTTAAGATATACCAATTTCTTATCTAGCCATCAATCAATGATATGTTGATTTGTACCTGAAGGTTAAACCTACAGCATTTCTTCTAGGTTTAAACAAAGTGTAACCACATGGTCTAAAAGTGGTACAAACATAGCAATTCATCAGATCCACAAAAAAGTTGAATATTATTTTTTGCTTTTTCAAACTGCAACTAAACTGACAGCTGTATATTCTTTGTAAGATATATAATCATATATACATAATCCAGCTAAAAAGAAACACTCCTTTTTTTTAAAAAAAAGTCTTTGTAAAACACACACACACATCATTCTGTATTCACAAGAACTTTGAATTGATTTCCATCCATTTTTCGTTCATTATATTACCTACCCTGACTCTTAAACATTACCAGTATGCTTAACCCTAAAGCTAACCTTAGTATAAACCAAACCCCTAACATCACTTCTTATTGGGCCTGGACCTCATAAAGAGCAGAGGTGTCCTTTCCTCACAACATGTGTTGTCTGCAGAATGCATTTGTTAGATTTACATCCAGACTGAATGCTTTGGAACTGAACATCCAGCTGTAGTTCAGTGAATTGTGTTGTGATTCTCATGATGCATCAGACCCATTCAAAGATTGCACACTTTGTTCTGAACACATAGGCAAGGCATAACAATATGCTATTTTGGATGAGAGCATCAGCTTGATGTTTCCGTGCGGGCTGAGGGTACATACGTGATATTTTCTTTCATCTGCATCATCATCTGCTTTCACAGACACCGTTCTCTCTATCTTTGCTCCATCTCAAAGCTGCTCTATGCTGCAATTTTCAGTTATTGTTGCTTTTTTAAAGCTCATCCATAAATTACATCCTGCGTATCTTTTTCATTTAGCTGCCATCTATTCCGTGTCCCAATCTTCTTGCTCCATGTGTTTTCTCCTCTGTCCTCATTCCTGTCTTGTTCATCATCCCTGTTTTTTAACTTTTCTCCCCTCTCTGCTGTAGCTTTCTGCCTTCCCTCCTTCCTTGTCTGAGCCTCTTCTCGTTCTTTAGCTGCGAAGCTACTGTGACTGCAGTGTGACCTACTTAGCGTTGCCGCTGCGGCTGCTGTTACTGCTGCTGACTGGCATGGTTGAGAGTTGGCAGAGTGACGTCGACACCCATAGAGGCTCCCATGATGAGCGTTGCTAATAGAAAATCAGCACACTCAAAAATAAACTGGCAAAATAAGATTTGCTCATATTACACCTTTGTGGTCCCTCATGTTAAAAAAAATCTAATATACTCCTACATGTAGCTGTACCAGCATAATTGCTCCATCCTAGAGATATTTCTTTATGCAATTTACACCTTATTATGTCCCTTAATGTAATAATAAGGTAAAGTAGACATTTAGGTTTGCATATTGTAAGATGCTATGACCTGAAAACAGCAATCTGTTAGATGCATTTAGCTTCCATCTGTAGGAAGCAATCTTCATTGTGTGCTCAGTCACACCGGCTGCCTCTTAAAGTCAACAGCATGTACCTTTTATTTTCTAAATACAAACCCAAAGAAATGATTTTCAATTTGCTCAGGAGTCTTCAATGAAAGCTTGAGCATTGTTCTTGGAAATGAGCTTTCATGAAGATGAGTTCATTCCACTTCAAATGGAAGTGAAGAGCAAAAAACGGGTTTCATATTAAAACAAAAGATGCAGTATTGATGATGTGAGCTGCAGCATTTTTAACGTGTAAAACCTTAGCACACAATGAATGTCAAGGAGTTGGTGTCCAACAGCTCTGTCTTTAGCATATTATATGACGCTGCCACCCATCTGATATCCACCAATATATTTTCTGTATTAAAGAAATGAAAAACTCCTGATGCTCACTTCAAAATAGATTATATGGCTGAATGAGTCCAGAGCACAACTTTTCATTGGCTATTTTCCAGTTGTCATACTGTGGACCTCGGAGTTATTATCTGGAGTTTGGGACCACTCCATCAACAAATAGCAAAATTTTACAAATATGCCTTAATATACACCAAAAACAACTTAATGCCACAGTGGAAACTGTCTTAGTAACACAGCAGAAGCCAATACCCACAGTCTTCCTCATTTCTTCTCCTTGGGATACAGCCAATTGTTCAAAATGCACAATTTTTTAAGAATAGTTTGGAGTCATAGAAAAATTCACAAATACTGAATTGTGAATAGGTCCAATGTCTCACATTGTGTTTATACAGGCTGCAGGTTTGAACAACCAGAATGAGGACAGACAGTTCAAACTGTGTATCAAAGTAGCCTAGTGAAAAGGTCTGATTTTTAAAATGCTTCATAGCACTTCCTGTCTCTGGAGGCTGTTTAAAATAAGAAAAGCAATCAGTTTTGTTTCCTTTTTTACAGAAACACTGATGTTAGGGTTTTCTAAGAGGGAAGTTACATACACACTGATTCCTCTGGCACTATTATAATGTGCCGTAAAACGTATTTATCTCTACAGATACTAAACTGCCAAACAAACAGTTGGAGTTCCTCTGTCTGTGTACAACGAAACACACTACCAATGCAAAACTCGGTAACCTACTGCAGGGAAACCCAGCAGCTGTACAAATGACACAAGTGACGTAGATGAGCTGTGTTTTCTCACTGCTGCTCTGCCCCTGTTCTTGTCAGTCACAGTCCACAGCTGTCTGTGTGTTAACTAGTTTTGTTTCAGCAGAAACCTGAACAAACTCTGCAGGTTTGTACCTGTGTATGTGTGTTCATGCATGCGTGTTCGGGGTTGTGTAACGCTCTGTGTTTGCAAACCTGGCAGCAAATTCAACTCCCCAGTGAAAAAACTGTTTTGCATTTTTCTCTCTCTTCTGCTGTTTGCTGGACGTCAGAATTGCGTAACCTACTCCAGACGCTGCAGTAATCAGCTGGGGCATTATTGACACCTCATCACGCCATGCACAGCCACTTAGTGAACTAAAATATTTTCATGTTTGTTTGGATTCTTTTTATTATCACAACATTTTCATACAATTGTCCATTTAAAATAACTTTACACAGAGGCTTTTACCGAGCAGTTTAGTGTAATAGCACAACCTGTTTTGGTATTAAATTTTCCATCTAAATAAGGATATTTTAAGAAAAAAAATGCACATTATTTCTCTGTGATGCATTTTTTTGTATTATTATAAATAGGTCTGATTAAATTTAGTAGTCTGCTATGTAAGTAAATAACTACAAATAAGATTGTGGAAGATGTAAATATGTACATTTACTCCCCAGACTTTGATGTGGGATAGGCATGAGCAAAATAAATACTAAAATTGGCAACTTTTTATACAACTGTGTAACATTTCTGGTAAAAAAAAAAGCTTCTTCCCTACTGATACAAAAAGATGTTAAAGTCACATCCTTATCTCATATGTCTTACTATGCTAATTCTACAAATAAATGTATGTATGCTTGTGTTTTCACACCTGGGAGCAACTGATTTGTTTCCCCAAAGCTCAAATAATATCTGAACTATGACCCCAAATCCCAGAGGAGTGGAAACAGAAACTTCTACGTCTCTCAGCCAGACAAACACTCAAAGAGGAGTGGCAAAAGCAAATGAGGTGGATTAGCAGTGCTTGCCAGCAACTGGTGGTGCCATCCAGTCTTTGTTGCATAGTTTTGTTATTCTCTTTAAATGGATCACCGTGGAGCTCTGAAGTTTACGAGCCCTAAAACACTGACCAATGTTACAATGTTAGTATATGTTACAGTTTTATGGGAAAAGGGTCACATTTTAATTTATAAATTCTTGGCTGTTTTTTTCATTTACACTTTTAAGCCTTTATCCCACAAAACATACAGAAGTTGTTTTTTTGGTAACACCAACAGCTTGGACGGAGCCGGAGAATTAAAGCATTGAAATTTAAAGACCCACACACTTAGAATCAGTGGAAGATAGTGAACTTATTATATAATATGACTGTTGCAGTAAATGCAGCTGTACATTTGTATGTGTTTTTTTCTGTATTTAAGGTTATAAATAAGTTAAACATTATAATGCAAAATACTAAACAGATCAGTATGATTGTCCTGTTTGTGCTAAGTTGAAATGGCAAACACTTCTCATTATGTAGAAGTTCAGCTTATTTGAGCAGATATTATAAAGAATTGCTATTATTTTCATGAGAGCAGCATACATCTTTGCCTCCAGCTCAAACTTCATTCGCTGCTTTCAGTTTCCTCATGCAGGACTGACTGTCACTATCTATCTATACACCCATTACAAAAGGTCCTGCATACAGACCTTCGTTTTCAGTTGTCCAATTAAAATAAGCTAATTAGCATTATGCCATTCCATTAAAAAGATGTTGGCTGTGATACATCATTTTAATGTTTGAAAAGCGTATGGGTGGCAAAAACAGGCCTCTTTTTACCTCAGGCTACATCTCAACTCTAGTGGCATACACAGCTGACAGACAGCTCACACCAACAAGTTGGAGTTTTCTCTACTGTATGCATAATAAAGAAACAGAAAGTCTGCAAGCTCATTAAAATTAGTTAATACCTCAAGAAAGGTATGACGTACAACTGCAGGATACATTGAAACGTAAAGCCATGTCTCCAAAAATGCTTTTTGACTCAAATAAAGGGCTCAAAGTTTTGCATTATATGACGCTGAAATTAACCCAGGAAAAAAAAAAAAAAAAAAAAAACAGACAGACGAACTGTACTGAAAATGGGGTGGTCCGATGTCCGAGTACCTAGAGAGCTCTCTATTTCAACATCAGGATATCGAGCAGCACAACTCAGATACCGAGTACCTTAGCAGATGGCACAAGTATAGCCTGTTTCAGCATGAGGTAGGAGTGAGCTGAGATGAAAGCTAGACTGCATTTATCGCCACTAGGGAGCCTAATTTCTGTCGATAATAAAGCAGCAGCTCTCTCTAAAAGAAGGATAGTAAGTAAACCGCAGTGATGAGGTATTTTAGGACAAAGGAACGAGCCGAGGGAGACACAGGAGTGAGAATTGATCAAAAACGGCAGGTGAAAAGGAATGCGAAGTCATGTTGCCATAGCAACAAGCCATGCAGACAAGTATAAAGGCTGCGGTTGCGTGCAGCTTCTTCTTCTTTTTTTTTCTTTTTTAGCATGTTTCCCTAAGAGCTGCTGTTTGACCATCTGAACAGCTTCCGTATGCTTTTGGTGAACAAACAACGTGTCAAGTGCACTGTCCATCTGAATGTGTCATTCCCTATTTACTTATGTGAATGGAGGATCACTTCATCCCTGTTACAGGCGTCTTCTTGCTGCAAAGCCAGACACCATGATTCATTCCAGAATGGATCACAAGAGAAACTTTGCATTTTGTAAGCAAGAAACAATGTTTCTGCCTATATCACTTCTGGAGGCGACTGCCTGCGATGCTGAATAATGCAGGTATACCTGCATTATTGATTATTATATCAATTATATCATTATATATGCATTATATATATGCATTATATCATCATTATTATACCTGCATTATTGGCAACCAGCAGTCTTCCTATAGGAAGACTGCTGGTTGTGCTTTACTGCCACAATGTGGAATCACTAATATTAGCAATACCAACTCTACTTCAGACACACAAAGGCGACCCAATTAAAACAACACATAAAGTTTGTTTTCAGTAAATGAGCCTTAAGAGATGGAGGGTCAAGTCAAACATTTTATATTTAGTAATGCCAGAGGCTGCGGGGATGTTTGCATAACATTTTGTTTGATGCCATCTGTGTCTCTGTTTCTGAGTTGAAAGAGGAGCAGCTGAATAAGCAAGGAGCCTGAATTAATATAGAGACTGTGAGGTTCCTAACGAACATTTATATATGTAACATTTAACAGACTTCCAGGTCAGCATGAAAGTGCTAATGTGTAACCCCTGTGTGCCAAAACCCTAAATATGCATCTGATGGCCTCATTCAGTCACACATCGTTTGGCTACCCATGTAGCATCAGGCCTGTCAGGCCTTCAGGCCTGAAACATTCAGAACACAGATTTCTGTTTCATGCGGTTTCCTTTTCTGAAACAGAGCATGACAGTTGGCATATAGTCAAGAAGCAAAACAGCAAGGAATTTTTAAAAATGTTGTTAGTATGTGTGTTTAATAAGTTAATTCATTCCCCTTCAGACTCCGTGTTTCAGCAATAACTATCCAGAGGAGTTGCCCCGCCCCCTCGGTGTTATCTCCCACCTCTTCCGCTGAAGGTTAAGGGTACATTCACACCAGCCCTGTTTAGTCCGCTTCAATTGAAGTCCAGTTTGTTTGCCTAGAAAGTCTGGTTTGCATAATTTGTATGCAAATGATGTTAGGGTGAAGTGAAGACCGCTCCAAAATCAGGAAGGGGACTACAGTGCAGGGCATTGTGGATCAATACAACTAAAACAAACACACTAATCCAACGCTACAGGGAGAAATGGTTCTTTTACCAAAAACAAACAAAAAATCTTGAAACCCCTAAAATCTGACTCTGCTCCATTTTTGTTTACATTTTGTGAAAAAGAAAGTTGTGCTCATGTCTTCTTCAGTAGTTTGTTGTGTCATGCTAGTCCAGGTGTGTTAAGCTGGAGACTGAATGCTAACCAGCAAAGCAAAAATGTTATTCCAACTTCCAGCTAATATCAGCTTATAATTCTCACAATGCAACTCAGAGAAAAATTCTAAAGCTTTTAGAAATACAACTTTATAATATTCAGTGCAATGAACAAGTTTAATTAAAAACTGCTGATAAATTTGTTTATATCTGTTCCTAAATGATCAAAATGAAAGAAACTGAAGGTAATTCATTGTTATGAGTCCATAAAACAGGTGACTAATTTTAAATAGTGACTGCCATTCTCACCTGAGTTCTCACATTTATGTATATCAAAATTAAATGGTAAATAAATATAAGCATCATAAGTGTAATGGTCCTTATTTTAGTTCTTCTATTTTAAATAAAATTAATCCGACCATATTTAAAAAAACAATAATAATCCTTCATTTGCCGGTTTTGTGACACTATTATTCTGTGGTTCAGAGGAAGCAGACCCAGACACCATGATAATCATCATTCCTTAATGTTTTAAGCTTTCATTTAAATATACCAAAAAAGTTTAAAATTGGGAAAAAAGATGCCCACAGAAAAAAAAGCCCCATAAAAAGTCCTGCATCTGATTAGATCTACAGCACATTTTTTTTATTAGTGTGATGATTGAGCGAGCTGACCTGGCAGCCATCTTGTTTGGAGACATCTGCAGAGGAATCCTTTGATGTAGCTGAGCACCACCACACACCACCCTCACCATGATCCCCCTGTTTCCTCCGTTTCCGTGCTTTATGCCTCCTAACTATCAAAGGCTCCTTCACTTCCTCCCGTTGGGCTATCAACCATAATAACATTAAGTGAACCAGCAGGGATCAAATCCACGAGGAGTCCTTACCAAAGCCAGGATAAGGGGATAGGATTAGAACAAATGATGGAGCTGATCGAACTGAACTGAAAACATTAAAACAACACATAACTCAAAACAACTGAAACTGCTACGGCTCCTGGCTGAATTGGCAGCATTACGTTTTTAAAAGCTTAGCCCAGCCGTGATAAAGAGCATCTGATCCAAGGTCAGGGCTTGACCAGTAAGATGACCAATCTAGAAAGCAGCTGAGGAATAGGATGATGAGGGGATTAGGACGTGTTGGCTTTCGTAATCTACACTTCCTGGATGAAAAACACAGAGGAAAGGGAAGGAAAAGAAAGGAAGAAGGCGATGCATTGCAAAAGAGGATGGCTCAGCAGTGTGTGAGAAGAGGTCCAGGGATTACTGCATGGAGGTCAGAGACGGCTCGCTTTTAGACCGGTTCATACATGAACAAATCACTTCCTCTAAGACGTGAACAGGGGAGTGACTGGAGAAAGAGTTTAGAGCAAGAATATCCTTTTCACAGCTTATCAGAAAGAAAAAATGAAGGGCTTAAGGATAAAACAACCTATAAAACATCAGCATGCATTTCTTGAATTATTAATTAAATGTATAATTATAGATTCAAAGAAAAGGCTCCAAAAAAAAAAAGACAGATTTGTTGTGCATTTTTAATTTGAAGTACTTGGATACATTATGACTTAACTTCATGATTTCAGTGACTCAACTTTTACCTTTCAAACAGAAACTTCAGTGCCCCTATAAAACACATCATGTCAGACAGATTCTACTGATATCGGCTCTGTTTCTGGCACAAGTCTCTTTTTGTTCTAAATTAGAAATACTGGACAAATTAATTGATCAAACTGTCTGAATTAATTGATGGTTTGTCTCTAAAATAAACTGCAAACTAGTTTAAAAACTGGATTATGAGGAAAAAAAATTGTATTTGCTATTTTCCTAAAAAGCATGATTTGTCTGATCAGGCTACAATTGGATATTTTAACTTGGTCATCAAGCCAGCATGACAGAAACTGGGTATTGCTGCAGACCAGTCAGTGTCATTTGAAGGTCAAGTAAAACGACTGGTCAGAAAAACTTTTGATCATTGGAGAAATGTTTGTAAACTAAGGAAACATAAATGTAATGAATTAACGTTTTCCCCGACATTTTTCTTTAAACATGCTTTTTGTAAAGATTTTCAATGTATTTGCGTCATCTACCGCCAAACTGAATGATAGTGTTGAGCTTTAGTATTAGTGGAACTAATGTTTATGATTAGGGCTATAGGGTTAGCGCCACTAACCTTTTAGTTAGTCATTAGCACAGCTAAAATAGTGGGCACTTAAAATTCACTTTCTTGACAAAGTTTCTGTTCATCTTATGCTGAACACCCAGCTTACTTGATTTTCACAATTTGGCCAACAAAACAAATGCAACTGAGGAGGCCATTAGAAGAAATTAAGAAAAACACATTTAAATTGGTATATAGAATATCTATTAATGTTTGTAGCCTTGAAACAGTGTATGTGCTACAAGAGATCCTTAGTATTTACATTGCAACACCCATCTCACAGCTCTCCAGTTAAGTTGCTCCATTTTCTATTGGACAATAGCTAGATGGGTTCCTATTGAGGGCTGAGATGAGACGTGGGGCAAGAGGCATGGCTCTCCGCTGCCTGCGGAACGGTCTGGCTGATAGATGGTTTATTTCCATTTTGCAGAGGATGCTGATAGGTTCTGTGGGCTGTGGCAAAATGGAAAATATACTATTCACTCACAGGCATATCAACTGCAGACTCTCGCCTGACTGAGAGCTATAGAGACGTGTCAAATCAACTGTCGTCAAAGACAAAAAGAGAGACCGATAAGGGAGAGGGACCAAGAGGAGAGCCGCAGTAACCCGGAGCTAAGTGGTTGGCTTCACCAAAGGCAAAAATATAAACAAAGGCTGTAAGATGATATTGTATGACAGTATCGATATATCCAACTGGTTGGTGAGTATTTATGTGTTTGTCTGAAAGGAAACAGTAAAAAGAGATGGCCGCTGAAGAGTCTGAGAAGGTACTTTCTTTCTGTTCCAGCAACAGCTGATTAAATGGGAGCCTGCATGTAAGTAGGTCACTCATCAAATGGACTCAGATCGTACGTAGCCAGTGTAACATTTGCAGAGCTGTCCTTATGAGCGTGCGTGAGGTAACAGCCAGCAATCACGAGCACCATCAGTCTGTAAGAGGAGCACCAACAGAGGTCTGTTGACCTCTCCACATCTCTGTGGGTTTCCTCTTCTCTGTCACTTCTGTTTGATCCCTATCAAGGTCACAGTCATCAAATGATTCAGTAACATAAAAGAGTCTGTGGGAACATGTTACAGCAGAGAGGATGGCATGGAAAAACAAAACAAAAAGAATGACTGGGAGCACAGACCGTACATTAAGATGATCCAATGTAATCGGCTTGTTTTGTGAGCCTGTGTGTTTTGTAAAAAATTAGCAATCTACACTTTCAGGGGACAAAGTGTCCTCTTTTTACAATGAATCACTATTTTCGCCAAACAACTCCGCTGATAGCACTGGACATTTTTAAATTACAGTGTTGCTCTCATAATGGCCCTAATCAAGCAGCAGCCTTAAACAATCCGCCGCATCAACCCTCGGACAAGAAGGACACATAAAGAGGGATAAAAAAAATGTTAATTAATATACATGCATAATAAAGAGCTGTTTTAGTATGGAATACATTCAAGTCATGTAATTAAGCTGCTGCTGAATGCATATTCAAATGAAATCACATTAAAATAAAATGTTATTTGCAAATTTAACGGGTACAGAGTGCCAAATATGGGGAGAAGAGTGTGAGAAAGAATTTAAAAAAAAATCATTTATTACGTACTATATTACGCAGTTTGCTGCCAAATGCAACATTATTTACTACCAACAAAGACACAGTTCTTAAGTTTAACACCTGATACAATCCTGAGGACCTAGAAGTGTTGCTGGCAAGAGGAGATGGTTTTTACATAAAAAGCTGTAACAACTATTAGGTCATTTTGTTTCACCTTTTCCAGAGAAACTAAAGACAAAGTGGAATCTCCAACAGAATGATACAATTACTGCTCTGCTGCAATGGTTTTGGCATTTTTTTGTCTTCTTNTGATGTTAGGGTTTTCTAAGAGGGAAGTTACATACACACTGATTCCTCAGGCACTATTATAATGTGCGGTAAAACATATTTATCTCTACAGATACTAAACTGCCAAACAAACAGTTGGAGTTCCTCTGTCTGTGTACAACGAAACACACTACCAATGCAAAACTCGGTAACCTACTGCAGGGAAACCCAGCAGCTGTACAAATGACACAAGTGACGTAGATGAGCTGTGTTTTCTCACTGCTGCTCTGCCCCTGTTCTTGTCAGTCACAGTCCACAGCCGTCTGTGTGTCAACTAGTTTTGTTTCAGCAGAAACCTGAACAAACTCTGCAGGTTTGTACCTGTGTATGTGTGTTCATGCATGCGTGTTCGGGGTTGTGTAACGCTCTGTGTTTGCAAACCTGGCAGCAAATTCAACTCCCCAGTGAAAAAACTGTTTTGCATTTTTCTCTCTCTTCTGCTGTTTGCTGGACGTCAGAATTGCGTAACCTACTCCAGACGCTGCAGTAATCAGCTGGGGCATTATTGACACCTCATCACGCCATGCACAGCCACTTAGTGAACTAAAATATTTTCATGTTTGTTTGGCTTCTTTTTATTATCACAACATTTTCATACAATTGTCCATTTAAAATAACTTTACACAGAGGCTTTTACCGAGCAGTTTAGTGTAATAGCACAACCTGTTTTGGTATTAAATTTTCCATCTAAATAAGGATATTTTAAGAAAAAAAATGCACATTATTTCTCTGTGATGCATTTTTTTGTATTATTATAAATAGGTCTGATTAAATTTAGTAGTCTGCTATGTAAGTAAATAACTACAAATAAGATTGTGGAAGATGTAAATATGTACATTTACTCTCCAGACTTTGATGTGGGATAGGCATGAGCAAAATAAATACTAAAATTGGCAACTTTTTATACAACTGTGTAACATTTCTGGTAAAAAAGCTTATTCCCTACTGATACAAAAAGATGTTAAAGTCACATCCTTATCTCATATGTCTTACAATGCTAATTCTACAAATAAATGTATGTATGCTTGTGTTTTCACACCTGGGAGCAACTGATTTGTTTCCCCAAAGCTCAAATAATATCTAAACTATGACCCCAAATCCCAGAGGAGTGGAAACAGAAACTTCTACGTCTCAGCCAGACAAACACTCAAAGAGGAGCGGCAAAAGCAAATGAGGTGGATTAGCAGTGCTTGCCAGCAACTGGTGGTGTCATCCAGTCTTTGTTGCATAGTTTTGTTATTCTCTTTAAATGGATCACCGTGGAGCTCTGAAGTTTACGAGCCCTAAAACACTGACCAATGTTACAATGTTAGTATATGTTACAGTTTTATGGGAAAAGGGTCACATTTTAATTTATAAATTCTTGGCTGTTTTTTTCATTTACACTTTTAAGCCTTTATCCCACAAAACATACAGAAGTTGTTTTTTTGGTAACACCAACAGCTTGGACGGAGCCGGAGAATTAAAGCATTGAAATTTAAAGACCCACACACTTAGAATCAGTGGAAGATAGTGAACTTATTATATAATATGACTGTTGCAGTAAATGCAGCTGTACATTTGTATGTGTTTTTTTCTGTATTTAAGGTTATAAATAAGTTAAACATTATAATGTAAAATACTAAACAGATCAGTATGATTGTCCTGTTTGTGCTAAGTTGAAATGGCAAACACTTCTCATTATGTAGAAGTTCAGCTTATTTGAGCAGATATTATAAAGAATTGCTATTATTTTCATGAGAGCAAAGTCAGCATACATCTTTGCCTCCAGCTCAAACTTCATTCGCTGCTTTCAGTTTCCTCATGCAGGACTGACTGTCACTATCTATCTATACACCCATTACAAAAGGTCCTGCATACAGACCTTCGTTTTCAGTTGTCCAATTAAAATAAGCTAATTAGCATTATGCCATTCCATTAAAAAGATGTTGGCTGTGATACATCATTTTAATGTTTGAAAAGCGTATGGGTGGCAAAAACAGGCCTCTTTTTACCTCAGGCTACATCTCAACTCTAGTGGCATACACAGCTGACGGACAGCTCACACCAACAAGTTGGAGTTTTCTCTACTGTATGCATAATAAAGAAACAGAAAGTCTGCAAGCTCATTAAAATTAGTTAATACCTCAAGAAAGGTATGACGTACAACTGCAGGATACATTGAAACGTAAAGCCATGTCTCCAAAAATGCTTTTTGACTCAAATAAAGGGCTCAAAGTTTTGCATTATATGACGCTGAAATTAACCCAGGAAAAAAAAAAAAAAAAAAAAAACAGACAGACGAACTGTACTGAAAATGGGGTGGTCCGATGTCCGAGTACCTAGAGAGCTCTCTATTTCAACATCAGGATATCGAGCAGCACAACTCAGATACCGAGTACCTTAGCAGATGGCACAAGTATAGCCTGTTTCAGCATGAGGTAGGAGTGAGCTGAGATGAAAGCTAGACTGCATTTATCGCCACTAGGGAGCCTAATTTCTGTCGATAATAAAGCAGCAGCTCTCTCTAAAAGAAGGATAGTAAGTAAACCGCAGTGATGAGGTATTTTAGGACAAAGGAACGAGCCGAGGGAGACACAGGAGTGAGAATTGATCAAAAACGGCAGGTGAAAAGGAATGCGAAGTCATGTTGCCATAGCAACAAGCCATGCAGACAAGTATAAAGGCTGCGGTTGCGTGCAGCTTCTTCTTCTTTTTTTTTCTTTTTTAGCATGTTTCCCTAAGAGCTGCTGTTTGACCATCTGAACAGCTTCCGTATGCTTTTGGTGAACAAACAACGTGTCAAGTGCACTGTCCATCTGAATGTGTCATTCCCTATTTACTTATGTGAATGGAGGATCACTTCATCCCTGTTACAGGCGTCTTCTTGCTGCAAAGCCAGACACCATGATTCATTCCAGAATGGATCACAAGAGAAACTTTGCATTTTGTAAGCAAGAAACAATGTTTCTGCCTATATCACTTCTGGAGGCGACTGCCTGCGATGCTGAATAATGCAGGTATACCTGCATTATTGATTATTATATCAATTATATCATTATATATGCATTATATATATGCATTATATCATCATTATTATACCTGCATTATTGGCAACCAGCAGTCTTCCTATAGGAAGACTGCTGGTTGTGCTTTACTGCCACAATGTGGAATCACTAATATTAGCAATACCAACTCTACTTCAGACACACAAAGGCGACCCAATTAAAACAACACATAAAGTTTGTTTTCAGTAAATGAGCCTTAAGAGATGGAGGGTCAAGTCAAACATTTTATATTTAGTAATGCCAGAGGCTGCGGGGATGTTTGCATAACATTTTGTTTGATGCCATCTGTGTCTCTGTTTCTGAGTTGAAAGAGGAGCAGCTGAATAAGCAAGGAGCCTGAATTAATATAGAGACTGTGAGGTTCCTAACGAACATTTATATATGTAACATTTAACAGACTTCCAGGTCAGCATGAAAGTGCTAATGTGTAACCCCTGTGTGCCAAAACCCTAAATATGCATCTGATGGCCTCATTCAGTCACACATCGTTTGGCTACCCATGTAGCATCAGGCCTGTCAGGCCTTCAGGCCTGAAACATTCAGAACACAGATTTCTGTTTCATGCGGTTTCCTTTTCTGAAACAGAGCATGACAGTTGGCATATAGTCAAGAAGCAAAACAGCAAGGAATTTTTAAAAATGTTGTTAGTATGTGTGTTTAATAAGTTAATTCATTCCCCTTCAGACTCCGTGTTTCAGCAATAACTATCCAGAGGAGTTGCCCCGCCCCCTCGGTGTTATCTCCCACCTCTTCCGCTGAAGGTTAAGGGTACATTCACACCAGCCCTGTTTAGTCCGCTTCAATTGAAGTCCAGTTTGTTTGCCTAGAAAGTCTGGTTTGCATAATTTGTATGCAAATGATGTTAGGGTGAAGTGAAGACCGCTCCAAAATCAGGAAGGGGACTACAGTGCAGGGCATTGTGGATCAATACAACTAAAACAAACACACTAATCCAACGCTACAGGGAGAAATGGTTCTTTTACCAAAAACAAACAAAAAATCTTGAAACCCCTAAAATCTGACTCTGCTCCATTTTTGTTTACATTTTGTGAAAAAGAAAGTTGTGCTCATGTCTTCTTCAGTAGTTTGTTGTGTCATGCTAGTCCAGGTGTGTTAAGCTGGAGACTGAATGCTAACCAGCAAAGCAAAAATGTTATTCCAACTTCCAGCTAATATCAGCTTATAATTCTCACAATGCAACTCAGAGAAAAATTCTAAAGCTTTTAGAAATACAACTTTATAATATTCAGTGCAATGAACAAGTTTAATTAAAAACTGCTGATAAATTTGTTTATATCTGTTCCTAAATGATCAAAATGAAAGAAACTGAAGGTAATTCATTGTTATGAGTCCATAAAACAGGTGACTAATTTTAAATAGTGACTGCCATTCTCACCTGAGTTCTCACATTTATGTATATCAAAATTAAATGGTAAATAAATATAAGCATCATAAGTGTAATGGTCCTTATTTTAGTTCTTCTATTTTAAATAAAATTAATCCGACCATATTTAAAAAAACAATAATAATCCTTCATTTGCCGGTTTTGTGACACTATTATTCTGTGGTTCAGAGGAAGCAGACCCAGACACCATGATAATCATCATTCCTTAATGTTTTAAGCTTTCATTTAAATATACCAAAAAAGTTTAAAATTGGGAAAAAAGATGCCCACAGAAAAAAAAGCCCCATAAAAAGTCCTGCATCTGATTAGATCTACAGCACATTTTTTTTATTAGTGTGATGATTGAGCGAGCTGACCTGGCAGCCATCTTGTTTGGAGACATCTGCAGAGGAATCCTTTGATGTAGCTGAGCACCACCACACACCACCCTCACCATGATCCCCCTGTTTCCTCCGTTTCCGTGCTTTATGCCTCCTAACTATCAAAGGCTCCTTCACTTCCTCCCGTTGGGCTATCAACCATAATAACATTAAGTGAACCAGCAGGGATCAAATCCACGAGGAGTCCTTACCAAAGCCAGGATAAGGGGATAGGATTAGAACAAATGATGGAGCTGATCGAACTGAACTGAAAACATTAAAACAACACATAACTCAAAACAACTGAAACTGCTACGGCTCCTGGCTGAATTGGCAGCATTACGTTTTTAAAAGCTTAGCCCAGCCGTGATAAAGAGCATCTGATCCAAGGTCAGGGCTTGACCAGTAAGATGACCAATCTAGAAAGCAGCTGAGGAATAGGATGATGAGGGGATTAGGACGTGTTGGCTTTCGTAATCTACACTTCCTGGATGAAAAACACAGAGGAAAGGGAAGGAAAAGAAAGGAAGAAGGCGATGCATTGCAAAAGAGGATGGCTCAGCAGTGTGTGAGAAGAGGTCCAGGGATTACTGCATGGAGGTCAGAGACGGCTCGCTTTTAGACCGGTTCATACATGAACAAATCACTTCCTCTAAGACGTGAACAGGGGAGTGACTGGAGAAAGAGTTTAGAGCAAGAATATCCTTTTCACAGCTTATCAGAAAGAAAAAATGAAGGGCTTAAGGATAAAACAACCTATAAAACATCAGCATGCATTTCTTGAATTATTAATTAAATGTATAATTATAGATTCAAAGAAAAGGCTCCAAAAAAAAAAAGACAGATTTGTTGTGCATTTTTAATTTGAAGTACTTGGATACATTATGACTTAACTTCATGATTTCAGTGACTCAACTTTTACCTTTCAAACAGAAACTTCAGTGCCCCTATAAAACACATCATGTCAGACAGATTCTACTGATATCGGCTCTGTTTCTGGCACAAGTCTCTTTTTGTTCTAAATTAGAAATACTGGACAAATTAATTGATCAAACTGTCTGAATTAATTGATGGTTTGTCTCTAAAATAAACTGCAAACTAGTTTAAAAACTGGATTATGAGGAAAAAAAATTGTATTTGCTATTTTCCTAAAAAGCATGATTTGTCTGATCAGGCTACAATTGGATATTTTAACTTGGTCATCAAGCCAGCATGACAGAAACTGGGTATTGCTGCAGACCAGTCAGTGTCATTTGAAGGTCAAGTAAAACGACTGGTCAGAAAAACTTTTGATCATTGGAGAAATGTTTGTAAACTAAGGAAACATAAATGTAATGAATTAACGTTTTCCCCGACATTTTTCTTTAAACATGCTTTTTGTAAAGATTTTCAATGTATTTGCGTCATCTACCGCCAAACTGAATGATAGTGTTGAGCTTTAGTATTAGTGGAACTAATGTTTATGATTAGGGCTATAGGGTTAGCGCCACTAACCTTTTAGTTAGTCATTAGCACAGCTAAAATAGTGGGCACTTAAAATTCACTTTCTTGACAAAGTTTCTGTTCATCTTATGCTGAACACCCAGCTTACTTGATTTTCACAATTTGGCCAACAAAACAAATGCAACTGAGGAGGCCATCAGAAGAAATTAAGAAAAACACATTTAAATTGGTATATAGAATATCTATTAATGTTTGTAGCCTTCAAACAGTGCATGTGCTACAAGAGATCCTTAGTATTTACATTGCAACACCCATCTCACAGCTCTCCAGTTAAGTTGCTCCATTTTCTATTGGACAATAGCTAGATGGGTTCCTATTGAGGGCTGAGATGAGACGTGGGGCAAGAGGCATGGCTCTCCGCTGCCTGCGGAACGGTCTGGCTGATAGATGGTTTATTTCCATTTTGCAGAGGATGCTGATAGGTTCTGTGGGCTGTGGCAAAATGGAAAATATACTATTCACTCACAGGCATATCAACTGCAGACTCTCGCCTGACTGAGAGCTATAGAGACGTGTCAAATCAACTGTCGTCAAAGACAAAAAGAGAGACCGATAAGGGAGAGGGACCAAGAGGAGAGCCGCAGTAACCCGGAGCTAAGTGGTTGGCTTCACCAAAGGCAAAAATATAAACAAAGGCTGTAAGATGATATTGTATGACAGTATCGATATATCCAACTGGTTGGTGAGTATTTATGTGTTTGTCTGAAAGGAAACAGTAAAAAGAGATGGCCGCTGAAGAGTCTGAGAAGGTACTTTCTTTCTGTTCCAGCAACAGCTGATTAAATGGGAGCCTGCATGTAAGTAGGTCACTCATCAAATGGACTCAGATCGTACGTAGCCAGTGTAACATTTGCAGAGCTGTCCTTATGAGCGTGCGTGAGGTAACAGCCAGCAATCACGAGCACCATCAGTCTGTAAGAGGAGCACCAACAGAGGTCTGTTGACCTCTCCACATCTCTGTGGGTTTCCTCTTCTCTGTCACTTCTGTTTGATCCCTATCAAGGTCACTGTCATCAAATGATTCAGTAACATAAAAGAGTCTGTGGGAACATGTTACAGCAGAGAGGATGGCATGGAAAAACAAAACAAAAAGAATGACTGGGAGCACAGACCGTACATTAAGATGATCCAATGTAATCGGCTTGTTTTGTGAGCCTGTGTGTTTTGTAAAAAATTAGCAATCTACACTTTCAGGGGACAAAGTGTCCTCTTTTTACAATGAATCACTATTTTCGCCAAACAACTCCGCTGATAGCACTGGACATTTTTAAATTACAGTGTTGCTCTCATAATGGCCCTAATCAAGCAGCAGCCTTAAACAATCCGCCGCATCAACCCTCGGACAAGAAGGACACATAAAGAGGGATAAAAAAAATGTTAATTAATATACATGCATAATAAAGAGCTGTTTTAGTATGGAATACATTCAAGTCATGTAATTAAGCTGCTGCTGAATGCATATTCAAATGAAATCACATTAAAATAAAATGTTATTTGCAAATTTAACGGGTACAGAGTGCCAAATATGGGGAGAAGAGTGTGAGAAAGAATTTAAAAAAAAATCATTTATTACGTACTATATTACGCAGTTTGCTGCCAAATGCAACATTATTTACTACCAACAAGTAAGTTTAACACCTGATACAATCCTGAGGACCTAGAAGTGTTGCTGGCAAGAGGAGATGGTTTTTACATAAAAAGCTGTAACAACTATTAGGTCATTTTGTTTCACCTTTTCCAGAGAAACTAAAGACAAAGTGGAATCTCCAACAGAATGATACAATTACTGCTCTGCTGCAATGGTTTTGGCATTTTTTTGTCTTCTTCTTTAGAGGGAAAATATCAGTAGGGATTATTCTGGAAACTGATCATGGAGACGCAGAAGACAATGGATGGATGAACGGATGAACTGATGGATGGATGGATATTCAAATTTAGAAAATATGTACAATAAGTGGGTATTAAGATGAAAATTTCTATTACATTAAAATAACCTCAACAGAACACAAATATGATAAGTCTTGATAGTGATGTTAATGTTTTTGATCCTTTCGTTCAGTTAGTTCCGGTTCATAGACAATGCCTAATATAACAATTATTTCACCAAAATATTTAAACAATGCCAACTGTTAAATGCAGTCAATGCCAAAGAAATTAAATTCAGATCAGCATCAGCCAGAGATTAAATTATATTTGAATCAATTCATTCCAAAAGCGACGGTAAAAAAAAAAAAAAAAAAAAAAAAGAGAATCATAAATTCAGCAATAGAACATGCAGGAGAAAAGGAAGTAACAAAAATGCCCACAAACATCTAAGAATTTCATATTTAACTCATTCACATTATTGCAACTCAAAGATGTTTAATTACATGATGAAAACTTAAATGTCCTCCTACAGAGGCCTGGGCGATAAACCGCAAATTAACAAACACTGAAATTTATGACAATAACCAGTGTCATTTTGCGGCATTTTCAGCATTTTAAAAAAAATGAAAAGTAATTTTTGGCTGTGCATATATCTATACAAGATGCTGCATTACATGTACAGTCCTTGCAGTGTGACTTTATCCCATCCAGTCTGTAACAAGAAGTGAAATAGACAATGAAATTGAGTAAATTGAGGATATTTCAACTACTGAAGCAGCGGTCACAGAGCTGGTCGAGGAGGAAGGAACAGCTCATTCCCAAATTAAATGCAATATCAGTCATTTTGGGTTCAGCAGGGACATTGGAAGATAAGTTATTTTATACTTCTAAGCATGTTCAATTGTGTTCATTTGTTCAATAACTCTTAACAAGTAAAAGCACACATTTTCTTCATTTAATCGCAGGTGCTGTAGTTTAAAGTCCATTAAAGTGGCAACAAAAATAATTGCAAAAAACCAGTCACACCATCAATATAACCGGCTGTGAAGCATTTACACCGCCCTATCACATTCCTTATTAAAAAGGGGGTAAGGGGAGTCGATTTATTGTTATTGAGGTGACCTGCTCAATATATCATGATATTGATTTTAGACCATATCGCCCAGCCTTGATCCCACATGTATGCAGGCCCTCTGCCTGTCGCCCAACCCAACCGTTCCTTCAGCGCACACATCATAAGTTTCTCTCCTGTTGCTACAGGAGGATTTCTCTTGAGCCAACAGGAGATTCGCTGTATGCAGTCACATTCTCAGGCTTTACCACACATGTGACAGCAAGAAAAGAGAAGAAAAAAAAAAACTCAACAATGCAGCTGAGATGAAAGAAAAAAATGTTGGCTGGTGGATTCCGAGGCAAATTAAAGATGGTGTTCAGTTTATTACGTAGCCTTCCTCAGAGCCAAGGAGAGCGGAACGCCACAGAGGTACCATGTGAGCCTGAAATTGAAAAACGTGACTTCTCCTTCCACTTTTTATGAAATGCAAATAATTTATCCACCGGGGACCTTCCTCAACCGAAATGTTCTCCATGAAATTGGATGCTGCACAGTAACTAGTTTTTGCATAAACTGATGAATGATCAGAGGCAAGATGTGCAGCACTATGTTTGTCATGGCTAACCCGACAGTAAAGACTGCTTATTAAGCAAATGAATGGAACATGTCCAGCTGCCAGACTCCAACCATGGCAATCCACCTTTTCTGCTCGGTTTTATTTCTCTTTGAGATGCAGAAAAACAGTTTGATGAAATAAAAAGAGACTTGCAGCAATCTTGTGTTGCTTGACAGAAGTGTTAAATTTAGAGGAGCTGATTTTTGTGCTGCAAGGTCGAGATGATTTTATGGTTCTGAAGCTTGCCGCCGTCACAAACCAGCTTAGAGGCCACAAATAGCTATGTGGGTGAAAGTGAATCGATACGTGACTTTTCATTATGGTTCCATTTCCCAGTAACCCGTCTGTTCAGAGGACTGGCAGATAGGCTGGAAATTGAGACTCATCAAAGACCTCTTCTGTGACAATCAGCAGGAAACAACAACTTGGATTGTTTCAAGGCAAATGTACCATCTATGTATAGATTTACGACAATTTTTCTTTTAAATTAGTCTAGAAATATTTAGGAAAATGCTTATTTTATGGTTCTGGTAAAACATCCGCGTAAAATGTTCCAAACATGATCTAAATATTGTAATTTCCTGTTTGTTTGTTTTTTTATTTTGCTTCTATTTCATTTGGCTTCAGCTGGAGAGAGATTGTGAAGCTGAATAAATAGTTCAAAGTGAAATGCCCCCACTCAAACATGTATTACTGACCATTTCCTACCCATGACTAACTGCATGATTAATTGCATGATTAAAAGAAGGAGAAAGCTTTGACCTTAAAACCAGACTTCCTATGATACAAACGCTAAAAGCTTCCTGATTAACTTCTATTTCAATTTTCTGTCAGCACACTCAGCTCTTGTCGCTTTTTACTGAACTGTTTACTAGACGGTACTTAAAGCCCACTAGAATATAATGGATGGGCTACAATAAAAGAAAACTAGTAAGCTTCAAGTAGAAGGATCTTTATATAGCAGATCCTTTATAATATTTGTATTGTGCAAATCCCTGGTGCCTCCTGATGTGCTCCGTTTGATTTTTCTATTGAGCAACTCGTCTCTGTTCTTGTTCTAAAACCAATAAGTAATAGTATAAAGGGAATTGATTGGGTGGGATTTCAAGAAAACATGATGTTCTGCTTATAGGGTTCCCTCCCCCAACAACAAATTAACAAAAAGAAACCAATTATTAGATCAAAACTTTAATATTAAGAATACAAATATGTCTTTGCTTGTTTGAGCTGACCATCTGGTTCTGTTGTGCCATTTTTACAACTTAATTTGATTTAACTTTCCAAATTCAGTCAAATATGGAAACTACACCATAGATTATGTGGAATAGTTTTTGATAACTACATTACGACACATTCAAAATAAAACAATATGATCAAATTAGCTTTAGATGTACCACAGGGAAAAAAAAAATAATAAAACATCCAGAATTTTCTTTTCATTTTAAAAAGTGAAGCATAAGAGACGAGGAGTTCTTTGTTCATCTTCTTTGGGTGTGATTCATTTCCATCCTTCATGCTGGGTGACCTCCTTTTCACCTCCTTAAAACTAGCCAGCTGTTTTTTATTTATTTATTTATTTATTTATTTTCCCACTGAAGCCATTTTTCATTTCCAGCGAATCTTGCAAATTGATTTAACATTGTCTACATTCAATTGATCTAATGAAGGATTTTCTGGAAATATTCTTCTGCACAAGAAAAACTAAAATGCCTAATACGCCAGAACATATGACTAATGGCTTTTTAGCAGTTCAGTGTTTGTGAGAGTGTGTGTGCCGCAGACACCCAATTTGTACAAGCTTTTGTTTAAGCTTTTCACCGTAGCACGATGAGTCAACAGCAAGATTTCGGGAAGTGCAGCCCTTCATGACTAATTATACTCTCTTGCTTTTTAATTGAGAGACCAATGAATGCATATCCGTCCGATACATCCGGATAGCCACTACTGATTGTAACTATATTCTAATTAGCCAGAAAACCCATTCATTGTCTCACAACTATTGTATCTACGCTTCATTAAAACCCACCTTTATTAAATTCAATTATGTAATGTATAATTATGAGCTTCCTTTGAACTTCAGGAGCCATTTGTAACGCGGTGCACTGATGGAAAACCACATTTGGAATTGGGAGGATGAGGTTTTAAAAAACAGTAAGATCCTTAAATTTTAACATGTCTGAGATTTTTATTGATTTTCAAAACTTTTTACAAAGGAAAATCTGAAAAGTGTCAGTACCTCAAAAAAAAAAAAAAAAAAGTCTGGTCCAACCAATCGACTTCAAAACTTAATAAATTAGTAGTTAGAGTCCAGACAGACATATTTATTTCTCAATTTAAATTCAGATGTTCTGTGAAAATCTCAGAGGTTCATTGGAGAATGTTGGTGAACAAACAATCACGAAAACCAAGTTTTGGAGAAACAGGGTTAAATTATCCAACTACATCACAAACTTTCTATTCAGTGTTACAAAAAAGTGCTTTCAATCTGCCATTTGAGAATGGAAAGAGTGTGGCACCTAAACCAACATGAAAACATTAATCAGAAGCAGATAAGAGGTCAATATAAAATGTTGGCGCTGCAGAGATCCACAGCTCAGGTAAACCTGTCGACAGGTCAACTACTAGCTATGAACCTCATTAATCTGGTCAGGCTGTTGACTTTTGGAAAGAAAACGAGAAAAATAAAATCCAGATATAAAGTTTGCAACAAGGCATGTAGGGGTTTAAAAAAACCCCAGCTTAAAGCCTTTAGGCCAACTGTAAAACAACATGTTTACTTCAAAACTAATACCATGAAAACACCAAATCAACTGTAAAAATTGTTGGTAGAATTAATGGCTTGATGCAATCTGCTGGGTTTCCTTAGAGACATTGTGAATTGGCGCCATATAAATAAGGCCGAGTTGTATTGAATTCTGCTTTTGAGATTTGAGGGCGTTTTTTCAGCAGGACAGGGACACTGCTCTGAAGATTTATAGAGCTAGCCAAAGTGCAAATCTAGCTGAAATAAAAAGACCCAAAACATTGGAAGGTTCAGCATCCAGGAGAACAAGAAACTTAAATGTACAACCTTCGAAATGACCTAGAAACCAACCCAGTTGAGAAGTTTGGGGTTTTTGGTGTGAAAATTGAAAATATTTAATACAAATGAATAATTCTGCAAGACACTTTATATGAACTCTGATCAAAAACGGTGGAAAGTGAAAGAGAACAGACCACATAAATCTATCTCCTCCAGGGGAGACGACACACTTCAGCACAAAACCAAAAACATTTGGGTGTGTGTTTTTTGAGAGAGCTACCTTTCCCACGTAACAAGAGCCTGTATTAGTCAGGACTTGCACTGCATTTCTGCTTCCTCTCTCTTTCCATTCACAGTAGTCAAGTTGCAGAGTGGGTAGACAGAGAATAATGACGTTGAGCATGCACAACAACTGCTTCCCGAGGAGAGGGCCCCAGGGAGCATTTTTGCAGTATTATGCAGTCAGCCATAACTAAAACATCATTACCACCCCGTTCACAGTCCGGAGTAAGAGTGCAGACTGGAGCAGAGAGGAGGCGGATGGACTTATGAAGTTAATGACCGTTTTTATTACCAAAGAAACTCCACTGGCTATTTTCTCAGGTAATCACAAATTGTTTTATTTTATGTCATTTAGTGGTCATTTTCAACACCTTAAGAATCACTCTCACCATCTGGAAGAAAATCATGGGAAAGGAGAGAATGAGTGGAGGAGATGGAACCAAGCAGTTTTTGATGAATGTGTAAAATTACACAATCTAACCCGCAATGATAATAATTAAAACTCGTGAACTGATTAAGAAGTAACCTAAACACAAGGTTAATTGGTGAAACATATGAATGGGATAACTGGAAGAAATAGGCTGCATTTCATGCTTTCACATAACCCAATATGAGTTTGAGAAAAATGGTTCAAGTTGACAGAAAATGAAGGAACAAATCATCTCTGGTACATCACCAATATAATAAAATTTCATAATGACACCATAAAAATGTTCCTGCTCATGTGCTACAGACGCAGGTGCTGAGGGGGAGAAGTGAAAAGTTTCCTAGATTAGCAAATTAAATTGCCTCCTTCAACTTTTTAGAGTTTTCTTTTTGAGGAGCTTTTTCCTGCACATTTGCAACAGATAAGTTAAAAATCTCAGTGTGAACAGCTGGGAGCAGTTATGCCATTTAACCAAGGTATCATAGATGGGACATTTGTTTCATCCACCCAAACAGGTAAATAAAACATTCCCCAAAGCGATCATTATGCAGAGTAATGTAAATACAGCCATCATATTAATCATTCTGTGTCATATGGTTGATATTTTTAATGCCTCTTTACCTTGAATTTCATTGATTTTACTAATGATCAATAAAATAATTATGTATTCTAACTGAAGCTGTAAAACAATACCATGAGTCAAATGGTACTGAAGTAATTATGCTAATACCTTTTTGTACTCTCACTGTATTTAAGAGTGAACTTTTTCATAAAGTTGACAGTTTTAATCTGTTTTTATTGCTCTCATACTGTAGTCCAGTCGTCAATTTGAAGAACCACTTTTGCTACAAAATAAAATCTGTCTAGAGTAAAAAAGACTCTGATCACATGTACTAAATAAAATGTTTTATTTTAAAAAGAGATGGGAATTAAATTTGGACAAAATTCTAAATTTAGAAAAAGCTTGAAGCAAAAAACAATAAATTACTTTTATAAGTTTTGGTGCCTTCTATTGCAGATATTCTAACAGATATTGCATATAAGCATACAGAAGAACTGCAAAACAGTCTTTTTTTATTTTTTATTAAGACAACAGTTTAGATACTGTGACAAACTCATTAATGCACCTATTTACAAATATTATTAGAGTTGCTATGAGTTCTATTATTGGTTAAAAGTGTTTGATTACATAATTGTACCTGCTGTTTAAGCCCACGGATCATTAAATGTGTTTATATGCCATTTTTAATTATTGATCTTGGCTTAATAAGAAAAACCTTTTTGAGAATTTTAATAATAATTAAGAGTGGGTGCCGATTATTTTCCTGCAAATATTTTGGATTAATTACCTATGATATACAACTGGTAATATAAAATAGTTCCTGCTTGAAATGTTTTTTTTTCTCTTCACAAAGATCTGTAAAATTATTCTCACCTTGCTTTTTTTTCCTTAAAAAAAAGCTCTTTTGTTCATTTCTGCACGCCTGAACCAGCTATTAGCCGTCAGCCTCCCTGTTGAGCCATTGACTTTCTCCTGCCAGAACTAAAAAGCAGTATTTAATTATGCACATACAAGGAAAACTAGTCTCTCATTAAAAACTACAGCAGATAAACTGAACTGACACGTTAATGAGGAAGTTGTATACAGAAATGGAAAAATTGCAGAGGCTAAAAACCATTGGGTGAAGTGGAAGGAAATAACCGCTACCTGGTAATGATAATTTAAGCAGTTGGACTATAAGAATTACCATTAATAGTGCCCAGTAAAAACAAAGTGCTCTGGCAGCTTAAGTAAACACTATTTAGCTCATCTTATCATTAGAATTGCACCTGCATTTTAACTGAATTCCTTAAATAAATAAAGGCCACCTTCCCTTTAAATCTGGAATGCATTTAATTTTCTTCCATCCCCCTTAAACTGCTCTAAGAAGCAAAAAAAAAAAAAAAAAAGCCAGTTAAGAAGAGCTGAAATCGTTCATATTTTCATGTTTATAAAGTGCATAGTGCAGTGATGCAGCCCTGCGGACATAAACCCTTCCACCTGGTGCATTGTGTCCCTCGTCCGGGTTGTAATCTCGCCGTGTAATGAAGGTTGTAAATCAGCACCTTGGACAGCGATTTCAGTACCAGGGGATGGCGGACAGCAACAACAGCTGACATTCCTCCTTACTGGAGCTACCCTGCATCACACTGATGACTAAACAGAGTTATTCAGGCTGTTGCACAGCTAGCTTAGAAGAGCTATGATTCAAAGAAAAGGGGGAAAGAGGTTGAGTTTGTTTCTGTGTGAATGACATCCTATTTAAGAGATATACTGCTGCTGCAGAGTGACAAAAAAAAAAAAGATATGCTGAGAAGAGGGTGAGTAAGACGCAAATTTCTCCCTCTAACAGTCCCAGCATGGCTGAGTGAACATGCATAGGTGATATCAAAGCACTGAACTAAAACAAATTAAGAAAACGGCTGATTTTAAATGGTCTTGATGTTTAGATGGAGCTGCAGAAGTGATGAGCTGCAAGCACACACACTTTGCAGCACCTTTAGCATTTGCTCAATAAGAACATGGACGTTAACTTCAAAGTACACATCAGCACATACATCCTTAAATCCAAAACAGAAACAGGACACACACACACACACACACACACACAGCAATGCACCTCCAGTTTAACACTTCAGGATGAGCCTGAAAGGCTGTGTGTGAAGCCTGGTAACCTGGCCTAGAAGTTTCCAGAGTCAAACCCTTGCTGTTCCTAATTAATAACACATTATTGTAATTCCACTTATAAAAAGCGAATGATGTCTGCATTAAGTTAAATATTCATGGTCCCAGAGCTGGTCTATTTTTATCATTAGCCCCTCACAGGTAGAAGAGCCTGCATAGTGACTGTTCTCTCATCCGCAGCCTGCCTCTTCAATGCATTCCTTGGAGTCCAGGACTGACAGCCAAAGGAAGGCTTGTGCATGACGAAGAGCGGGAGAGATGAAAAAGTGAGACTGCAGCGCAGATCGATTCGGAGAGCAAAATCAGGCAAAATGGGGCAGAGAGGGAGACGAAATGTTTCACATTTACTGTACAGTTTGAGGAGAACGATGTGTCAAGTAAAACCAGACGACAGCTGACGACGACTTAAACCTGTCATTGTGATTTAAAGTATATCTGGCAATGTTGAGTGTTTTAGCAACAACAAGTTGAATGTCCAGCAGGCCTGTGAAGGTGAGCATGGTCTGCTTAGCTATCCACACAAACCAGCAGAACCACAGGTTCGCTCCTGAATCCCTGCAGAGAGTCAGCGGCGGGTGGAGGAAAGGGGATTGGATGGAGGGCTGACTTTGACAGCTGGGGGTGACGGGATTAGCAGAAATGGTGGTTTGGTATCTGTGGTTGTGTTATTCAGTGGGTGTGTGTGTGTGTGTGCGCATGTGGAGATACCAATACAGGGAATATTTAAGTTGCCATTAAGAATTTATTCTCCGCTGTGTGTGCATGTGCATTTATTTGTGTGTATTAGAGCGTGTGTGCATGTGTTATTAAAAGCTTTAACACCCTTATGCTCACAATCCATGCTATGAAGTGTGCACATTACTATTCCTGTCACAACAGCCTTGCAGTAGAAGAAGCAGTGGTGGTGGAGTCAAGCAGACCATCCACTGTAGAAGAAAACGTTGACACTCACACACACCAGTGCTCTTCAATCCAATCAGGTTGTGTGTGTGTGTCTACATCTTGCATGTCCTTTTTTATTTTTCATAAGTAGGACACATTTACTCACTCTCCCTCCATGCTGTTGCATCAGCATGGCACAGCACTGCGATGTGATGCATCAACATGTCCAACCTCCCTGATTTCTCCGAGTGACCGCATGACAAATCTCATCACTCACCCTGGCTCTGCGCTCCCCCGTCCCCCTCCTCTGTGTCGGTCAGGTTGTTAAGCATCCCGGCTCCTCCGCGATGCTCCTTGTTCTGCTGCTGCAGAGCGATGTCGCCGATCGAGCTCTCGGCAGCTCTCCCCGCTCTCCACGCGCTGTGATGCGGCCACAGAAATTGCAGGGAAGCGGCGCAGAAAATGTGCCGGGGATCCTCCTCACTCCTCTTCACTCCTTGCCGCCTGTAGGATGCAACGGAGAGAGGCAGCAGAAGAGAGAGAGGAGGGGGGGGGATTTTTTTTCCTCTATGTGGATCCTCCTCTTGACGTCTCTTCTCTAGCTTGCAAGCGTGACTCTCTCTGTTGCGCTCTCTCTCCAGAAGGAGGAGGAGGAGGACGGGGGAGGAAGAGGGAAGGTAAAGCTGCAGGAGTTTGGTGTATGATGGAACGCCTCAAAGCTGCGCATTTGCTCTCCCTTTTTCGTTTTCCCCTATTTCCTTTTCTTTGTCCCTTTTCCAGTTTTTTTTCGCCTCCGTTTCTTAATATCACTCAAAACAACAATATTCTCAGACGATGCTGCTCTCTCGATGTAGGTGCCAAGCTGATTGCATATTCAAGTAGTTGTGTGATTTCCTAAATATCCACTTTTGTCCTTTTTCTCTACCTCCTCCTTCTCATCACCTCTGTCAGACAAATCTGTGATTGAAGTGAGCAGCCAGTAGCCTCACCGCTCTGATGTTCTCCATATACAGATGTGCTTCATGGTTTGGCTTCTCTTTCTCTGCTTTGAAATGAGCGACTGCACTCACTTCAAATTTAATTTCAAATGCAAATTGACTTTTTCTTTTTTTTTTCTTTTTTCCTTTAGGAGAAAGACAAGTCAAGAGTTATGATAAACATGGAAAGCCTTGTACTCAGACGTGCACACGCAGATTAATCCAGCAACTGGTTATCTCAGTCCTTCTTTGGAGCATTTAGTTCCAGCTGAGAGGACCGGCGCGCCGTATGTTGGCAGCTCAGCTTTGGAGCCCCGCTGGAAATTAGACCATCCTCATTTTGATCCATGCAGATTCCTTCTGATCTGGTACACGGTGTTCTGAGAGCAGAGAAGTGAGCAGCATGAAGACGCTGGATGAGTGGTTCTGTGTTTTCTGCAGCGGTTCTGTTTATGTTGAATGCATCTTGCTTTTGGTCATGCTGGCATTGATGCACAGAGTAGACTGCTACCACGAGATGCAGAATGCAACCCTGGACTCCCACATTTGTTGACACTGTATGAAATATAACCAGTTTCACAATGGTATAATAATTTCAACCAACAATCAAGCCTTGAAGCTTAGTCATAAGTTTTTACTCAGATGTTTGTGTTCTCCTTCTGCAGTTGTACTAACCTTCATGCCAGATGTGTGAGCAGCAGCAGGAGATCCAGACAAATTAAATTATAATATTGAAGGTAAAATGATCCTTTGAATTTGCAGAGCTAAAGCATTCATGCCTTAAATCTCCTGCTCATCATGTAAATGATGCAAAAATATAGATTAAAACATCTTTCACTTTGATGAATCTGTACATGTTCAAGATGTGATATTAGATTATTTCCATTAGTTTCCTATAGTTTTTTCCCCCAGATATATAATGCATAAGGGCGCTCCATCATTGTTTTGTTTTAATACTTTTTCACTTTATGTTTCCTCTAAACAAACACCGATCCACTTTTTTCACTTCCAATACGATACAGCTATCTGAGGTTCAGCATCAGCCGATACCGACCCAGTCCAATTCAGAAAAGCAGCTTAAAATGTTTCTTTTTTTAAACACAGACATACATGTACCAAATAACAAATCCATCTGATAACTCTGCAGCAGTACAAAACACCAATATCTTCACAAGGTTGGCCAAACGTAATTAATTTGTTCAGTCTGTACAATTAAGAAAATAACAGGCGATGTAAAATAAATAATAAAGAAACTGAAGCAAATAGACTGAATAGATCTACCCTTATGTCATCTGCTTGACTGATTGATATGCTGTTTATATTTTATATTTCACATAAGTTGGTTGTAAGAAATAATTTTTTGAGCTAATGTTGCGTTTCTATATCTCACTGATAGGATTCAGAATCCATATAAAATGTGACAAAATTGATTTTAAAGAATTTGGAAAAATAAACCAAATCTGCTGTCTGGCAGCCTGGTAACTATATGCAAAGCACCAAAACAAAGAGGAAACTACAAAAATGAAAGAAATTCAAGTAGCCCACCTTCTTTGAATGACAATATTGTTTTTTACCATGTGAAAGGTCTGCAAAATGAATATTGAACACTTTGGAAACAATGCATGCACAGAGCTAAGCTATAGCATAGCCAAGGAAAATCATTGACCGAATAATTTAAGTTATTCGTATCTAAATAAAAGCCCATCAAGTGCATATATTAGTTGTCAAGGAATACATGATTTTTATCATATGATCTTTGTGATATTTATTATGCTTATTTCTTAAATATCTCATACAGTGCAAAATATCCTAAATTGAGCAAGTAAAGCAACATGACAAAAAGAAAGTAGTTGAGGATGTAGAAGAAATGCCCTGCACATGCTGCTGCTGCAATACTGCATCACTACTGCAGCTGTTCACATCTCTCCCCAAAACAGAGTGTAATTATCTCTGCTGATGTGTGTGCAGGTGTACATCGTCAAGAAAACAAGAATCAACTGGAGCCACCGAGTTTGTACACACAGATTGATATTCAGTGCAAGTTAGCTGACTCAAATGAAAATTTATTTTGCCCTAAACAAGCTGACGTTAACCAACTGACTGCCAAATCTCTGTAATATTCGTTGATTGAGACGGACGGATGGCCGGCAGGCAGCCAACAGTTAATCACATATTTTATGCTTTACACGGTTGAGCGATATTAGATCCAGTTTGATTAAAATGACCTTGAAATCAACTCTTTTACACCTAATGAGTTTAAGGGTGTTTAGAGAATAATGTTTAAAACACATTATGAAAAAAAGAAAGGTCCAAAGTGTCTCCATGTGAGCAACAATAAACTAATCCTATCTGCAAATGTTTTAGTTTTTGAACCAAAATCTTGCTTACATGTGTCAAACTCCAGTCCCCGGGGGCCGGTGACCTGCAACTGTTAGATGTTTCACTGGTTCATCACACCTGAATCAAACGGCTGATTTATCTCCTCAGGATGCAGTTAAGTTCTCCACATTCCTGCTAATGACCTGATTATTTGAGTCAGGTGGGCTGTAGCAGAGATACATCAAAAAGTTTCCGGACACTGGCCACTGAGGTCTGGAGTTTGACTCGTGATATAAAGGACAGCTCAGAAATGTATCATACAAATAATTATCCTTGATTTTTAGGGCTAAAATTGGAATAATATGGTTTAAAATAGATAATAAATAAATAAATAAATAAGTTTACCAGCACACTGACAAATCAACATTTTAAATTCAATTAAAAATAAACTATTTATTCCCAGGGGGCAATTACAAGAGGCACATGGAGCAAGTTCAATTCGAAGAGCAGCTTTTGACCTTGCTACTACAAAATAAAATATGTGCAGATTGATTTCACAAATATGAACTAAATAAAGGATTTTCAAATCTCAGGAAGAAAACAAAAAACAAAAACAAAAACATATTTGTTCATATTTGAGAACAAAATGAGTTATTTAACTTTCAAAAAGGAAAGACAAACATTTTTTGTAGAATGAGGTCAGCCGAGTGAGCCATAAATATGGAAAGCAAAGAAAGAATAAAGAATATCGTTTGAAAACCAAGAAACAAACTACTTTTAAAAGCTTTGTATCATTGTATGTTCTGTGGTTATAGATATTCTAAGAATATACAGAAGTGCAGCTAAAAAAATCATTTCCCATTGGCTATTTAATTAACAACATTTCTTATTTGATTTTATAAGAATAACAGTGGAGGAGCCAAGAAGCCACATGTCTCCACAGGTCGCACATTTAAACTGATCAAACTATGGCTAACACATTCAGGTACGGATCTAAAATGTGATGTTCAATTACTAACTCTTAAAAAGAGATGCTTGAGAACACAAGTACAAGATTTAAAATTCCTGTTGGTACTCCAGTCCATTGAGTGGCAGTAAAAAAAAACTTTGATTTAATTTGCCAGCTGCCATTAAAACAAACAACAAAGCAATAATGTACATGTTCAGCTGGACCCAAATAGTGCACCAAGTAAAAAGCTGCACTTTTCATCATTTCAGCACCTGATGCCAAGTTTTAGTTTTCATCCCATCAAAATATTTCTTTAGGCACTTTCCTATTGTGTTTGCAAATCCGATAACAACGCTAGTGGAAGAGAAGAAAGGCAAACAAAATACACAAGTTACTACATTATTCGATGACCTAAACACACACACACAGTTTTGTTGTTCAATCAATTCAAACAAAACAAAGTTTATGGGAAATAAAATTGCCAAACTTTGACATTTCTTCCCCTTCTCGGTTAAATTTCCCAGTGTTAGAGTTCCGGTTTTCTCAGACTGTTATTCAGTGCACAGACTGCTGACTCATCCAAGCTTCAAAAAGGCGCCCTAAATGACATGGCTTGTTGACAACTTATCAGTATCTTGCCCATAAACAGAGTCGTGTTATTGGATTAGCACAAACCCTTACAACAATGGGACAGTGCCAAGAGGAAGTCTTTGGTACTGGGTGAAAGAAAACATACAACCTAAAGCAGATGGATGTCATAAAGAGATGTTTGTGAAACTATAAAGCTTTTATATGACCCGGCGCTTTAAATCGAATGTAATAACGACAGAGTGCTGACAGCAACAGTGTTTATGTATGTCTCATCTGAAGCTGCTGTGTCCTTGCATGATTAAGTGCATTCAAGCATGCTTTTAAATGTTATTTGATGTTGCTGTGTATTTCCCAAGAACACCAAATATTCATTAGGAGAAAATTAATCAGAAAAATGTTTTTAAGCCACTGAACGCTGGCTCAAATGTCCGACGGCTTTGGCAAAACCCTCAGCAGAGGCTGGACTGTATAAAATCTGCTGATTTATGCTGAAGTACATGAAGCTTTAACAATGTTTGCTTTGATCAAGAGCTTACGGGTAAAGCAGGAACACGTCCGCAATGCTTTTAGAAAAGACAAGGGAGAAAGGAGATTCAGCTGCAGTGACTATATGTTGTTATAAAAGGGTTACAAATGTTAGAAGGCAGAAGATATTAAAAAGAAAATAAGGCAGGTTGGAAATTAGATGAGATTTGATCAGAAAAGAACAGAAAGCCCAGCTTGTTTGTGCACTTCTCTACAAAAACATAAAACACTGATCTAGCTGCATTTCGGTAAATCTGATAGCAAACATTACATTGGCTGATTTATCTGACAGATTCCAACTATTCACATTTGCAGTTTGTCAGTCTGGAGGTATTTGTCGTTTACAGCAGTGCTGTGCTGCATCGCATATTTTATTCTTTTTGGCACCATAAATGAACTGGTTATTAATATTGTAACACAGCATTCTGGGATGCCTGAAAATGGGAACAGCCTTGATTTAATTATGGTTATTAAAAACTCTGCTGGAAAGTTTATGCCTGCAGTTCTCAGACAGTGGTGAGGATCAGTGACATCACAACCAGACTGACTCCATGAACCTGCTGCCTCAGATGAAGGCAGCTGGCTCCCAACTGAGAGGCCTCCACTGTGCCACGAAAATAATCAAATAATTTAAAAAAAACCTGGAAAAACCAAAAGAGGCAGAATGGCAGTCTGTGAATAGAGGAAAGCAAAACCCAAAGGAGGGTTCAGGGCCTCATAAGTACTTAAGTTTATGCTTCCATAATATAACGTTATATTACACCAGAGCAGGGGTCTTCAATCGGTGGCTCTCTGGACCTCCCACAACGGCTCTTAATAATATTTGGCCAAAAACTATAAAGAATAAACAAAATTTTATAAATATAGACATAATATAGACAGTGGCGAATTTAATAGTTTTCCCATTTTTTATTGCATTTCCACAGCAGAATGAAAATATGTCTCTTTCACTCAAATTGTTTTACATTTTTAGCTTGCTGTATGCTAGTGCAAAGTAATTAACATCTCATATAAAGAACATGGATGTATTTACAAAGTATCCTAAGACTGAAAGGACCTTCTAGTGATGTCATTTTAAAAAAGAGTTTTCTTAGCATTTCACCTTGATAAGGTAAAAGTTATGTACGCAGCACCTTAGGCCTTAAGGGAGCGCCAACAGATTACACAGAAATTATAAAATGTACTCAAGATACAAAAGTGGGTTTTGAAGTTGAGATTAAGACGTGATTTTTTTAAAAATTCTTATTATTATTCATGAACACAGTAAAAATATTTACATTTTCTTCCACACCTCACTTAAAATCTGACTATTTTAAAATAGTTATTCATAAATCATAACAAAATGTATTTTTATATGTAGCCTTTACTATGATGAAAACTTCTACATCATTCATATGTTTGTGTTGATGATGCAAAAACAATTTCAACATAATTTGAATTAGCACAGAATATTTGTAGATTAACCTTTTTATTTCAACCGTTATTTTAGAAAAAGCATAAAATGTTGGTATATTTAGAGAATATAAGCAGGAAAATTCAGTTTCCCAGGTGTGTTAATTTTTTAAAACCTTGACTGATACAAAGGTTCTGTTCCAAATGTCTCATTACAGTGGACCTCCTCCTGTTTGCGGCTCAGTATTCATGGATTCACACATTTTTGCTGAAAATGACTCCAAGTTGGTTATGGAAAGTCTGCCTATTCACAATTTTTTTTTTTTTTTGTGGAGCAAAATATTCAGAAGAAAATGATTGTTAGATGGCACAAAAGTGCTAAGACACTGTGTTTCTACTGTGCCTATTCATACATATTAAATTATGTTTGGTGTTTAAAGCATTAAAATAGGCAGTAATGAGCATTTTAAAAGGCAGTTTCAAGTATTTGCTGGTTTGAGCTCTTCGTGAACAGCTGTGGTCCCTAACTGCTCAAACTACTACGGGTCTGTTGTACTCAGAAATACACCACCTATTTCTAGCATCAAAGTCTAAAATGTTCTCTGGACTTTGTTTTGTCAGTGACTCTGTTTCTCAGATGAATCTGTAGCGAGAATTGATGTGTTTGACGTCTTCTGGTTGGACTGATCTTTCTCCACGCACATGCACGTGATGCAATGATCACTTCACACAGATAAAGGTTTTTAGGGGAGGCTTTGAGTGCGTGCATCGCGAGTGTGCAGTCTCTACAACAAAATCACATCACAGCAGACCTCAGTTCCAAGCAGATTGGTACCAGAGCTTCACACTGCAACACATTGTTTCACTGAACAATGTTATGCTGCTCAAGCTGCTTCAGATATCAAAGGATGAGATAGAGCAAGGACAAACTGTTCCAACCTGCAGTCTCTGTGACAATGCCTCGTCTCCTCTTGTGGCTTCCTGGCTTCCTGCCAGATCATTATGGTCTGTCTGTGCACCTTCAGTAGCTGACAAGGGCATACCGCATTTTTACACAAGTTTTTGGCAGAAGAAAAAAAAACAAAAGATATGGACCCACACTTGAACTTCAAGTGGGAAAAGAGACAAAGAGATAAAAACACAAGGAATAGAATTCGCAAACGAGTTCAAAGCCTTTAAAATCTCACTATGACTATTAAACACATTTAAAGCTTTATTTGATCCTAGAGACGAAAGCTGTTTCTTTCAATAAAGATCACTGGGTAATATGACCATTGTACAGGGAATAAATATAAATAAATCTAGTTTCCAAAAAGATCCTCATAAGCTAAATCTGCAGTGTAGGACCAAAACACATTCAACTGAAGCAGGATTATCATTAATAATGTAATGTGTTTTTCTGTTTGAGCTGTTTTTAGAAAGAAATATGAGCATATCTTTAATTGTGTGTGTCTGATTGGCACCAAGTCTCATTACTGAGCCACAGTGCAAAAACCAGAGAATACAGTTACTACAAAACCGAAGCACTTGTGTTGAAGGGTTCAGCTTGATTAGATTTTAGCTTGGCTTTTCTCTCTCTCTCCCTCTCTCACCTGTTATTTGATTAGACTTTGCTCAAAGAACAATCCAATTATCTCCTACAGCAAGCTCAATGACAAACACAAACATATCCGTACATGCATGCAGAAACGATACTCCCCGGGCGACTTTTACTAAACTATTAAGCGAGATGGGCGGAAGACAATTACCTGACTTAGCCATGAACTTTGCTCTGCGAAAAGTCATGGAAAAATAATGAACGCTATTCAGCAGACTAGGGAGCCCGTGACTACATCATTTGCCATGACACTGCTCCTTCAAATCTAAAGAGAATCTCTAATTTATTAAATGTAACCCCTTATTTGAAGTGTATTCCTCTAAAACCAAATCTAATGCTTTCCTTGAAATACAGAGATTCTGAAGTTTGAAAGAACAACAGCCTACTTTGTTGTATTTTACTAATTTGAAGCTAAAATAGAAACAGGACAGAGATCACTTCAGCCCAATTAACCACATTCAAACTCTAGCAGAATATTATCACAATGTGTTGTTGAGAGCAGAGTTTGCATGTCTGAGGTGTCAGAGATTTGCTTGTGTTGTGTTGAGACCTGCAGGGCCAGCAGAAGTTGTTGGCCCTCAGAGTGCCTGTCAAGTAATTAATCTGAGAATAGCCGGGCAGTCCGGAGAGATGAGCCACCACATTTGACAAGGCTTTGATTGTGAGACAGGCATCAAGATGTAAGGGCGATTCCCGTAGCCTCGGCAGGCGGAACAAGGACATCAAAGTGGTCCAGCAATGTTTCAACACAACACAGCAAGGCTTTTCTTCCCCAACATGTTTATCTGATAAGGCCTGCTGTCTAACCACAGATTGTTGTCTTTCTAAGACTATAAGCTTTCTTTCGACTGCGCTTACCATCACTTTCTTTCAGTGTTTCTATCGCGAAACAAAAAGCAAACAGATAAAGTCAACAGCACTCTCTACTCTCTACTGTGCCTTGTTAGGAATGCAAAATGTGTGTAAAACTGTGCAGATCTAGATCTAAAATTATAGCTCTTGATAAAACACTAGGAAAGAACCATATATATCAGTACTGTATATCGGCTGATGTTAGTGATTTACTAACATAACGGTATCGTTGCAAGAATAAATAAATACAAAACATTTTAGATGAGAAAATAAACAATTTTCTTGCAAGACAGGAAGCTATTTGTTTTTTTTTAATTAATCTACAAACGTCAAATCAGCCATTGAATCAATATTTTCACCATTAGTTGAGGTCTGCTGTAAAACCCTTCCTTTACCTCGAAAAACTGTATTAAGCACTGAAACGTGTTGATATGTTAGTTTGAAGAAAGAAGGAATACTAAAAGGAAAAATATGTATATATTCTATGGCTCAGTTATTAGTACAGTAAACACAAACCTACATACATGTGTCATGTAATCTGATGCAGAGAACTGAGTTTTTCATGCTTACTCTCCGTTTCAGGTGACTGATTCAAAGCCTATATAATCAATTACGTTGAGTTGAAATGCTTTTCAAAATCTGTTTACCTTCTAAAACAACTTGACAATTTGTGCATTATCAATAAGCTGAACTGAATGATGTGAAATTATAAAGCAAAGAAAAATGAGGACTTTCACAAATGTGAATCATAAAACCCACAAATCGACCTCATGAGATTATCCCCAAAAATTAAATGAAGATATAAGTAACTGAAAAGCAAACTTTGACTTCAACTGTAACTAGATCAACAATGTGGTTTACCAAAGACTGATTTTGATTGTCATGAAGGCTTTGTCATGTTGTTTTAATTGTAATTGTGTACAGTCAAATCAGCGTTGGTTGTGGTTATACATGTCTGCCACCGATACTTAATTAGTAAAGAGCTGAAAAACTGGGAAATAATATATTTAATTATTCTGACATTCTTATACAAAAATACATATTCCTATCTGTCACTAGAGTTTGTAATATGGTTTGTTTCTCCCTTCGTTTCCTGGACTGAGCTGCACACACAGATTCATCACTCAGAAAAACTCCATTTGGTGAGGATCTCTTCTTCTAATGTAGCACCTGAATTCAATACTGAAATCAATTACTGACTCCCATCCAATTACTTAGGATTCAAACAAACAGCTTGTTAAGAGGAAGCCGGGTTGCAGTCTTTTTGTTCTTATTTACTTTAAACTTGTCTGTGTTCATGCACAGCATTATGTTCACTATTTTTGGTTCTTCTAATTCAAATCTGCTGAAAACAAATCTGTTGCAAGTCAGCATGTTCATTTTATGCATTTCTTATATGAAAGAGGTTTAAAAAATCATGTAACAAAGCTCTGTGATTTGAATTAGAAGCTGTTATTTATCTTCAATCACCCATAAAATATCACCAGTGTGTGATAATTTACTGACATGTTTCCAGCGCAGCTATCTGAGAGAGCACCTTCCCACGTTAGGAGAAGGTGAATCTGACAGAACAACTTGAGCGGTGCTGGGAGGAAGTCATCACTGAAACACCCCTGAAGTGTTAAATAAAGACAGCAAAGAGAAAAACAGCAGTGGATGTACCATCTCCAGAAAATAAACAGCACACAGCAGAGGTTAGGATGCGGCGTGAGCTAGATATATTTTTAGTGTCTCAGATCAAGAGTACTAAATTTTGTGGGTACAGCGTGTACATGGAGCACGCTCTTTACATTTTCCCATCTCTCCATAAATTCACAAGCAACCTCTTTTTTTAAAATTATATTTCATTTATTCCATGGAGGAGGAGGGGGAGCACGAAGAGGAAGGAAATATGACCCAGTTTTATTTTCTCAAAAGAAAAGAGATGTATCAACAGGGAGAGAAAAAAAGAAGTGAGAGAAGAAGATGAAGAGGATGAGTGGGGAGCTCTGGCCTGAATGAGAAGGGAAAGAAATAAGGGCGCATTTCCATAGATGGCTCCATTAAAAACATCACTGTAGTTAAAATCTGAATACTAAAAAAACAAAAATGCTTGTTCTTATGCATATAATTCATGCTATTTTCTTAAATCTTGGGGGGAAAAAATGCTTTATAAATTAAGTCTATTTTGGTACAACGGATCAACATTTCCAATGTGGATAATCATCAAATACTTGCAACAAAAAAAAATCTACTCTGACAATGAAGACATCCCCCCCCCATTACCTCTTACATGTTCACCAAAATAACTGAAAACAGCATCAAGGCTGTTCTCTCTCCTGAAGCAACATACCAAAGATTTTTGCTCTTGTACGGTAAGCTGCTTTACAGCTGAGAACATCTGCTGACATGAGAGAGGAGACGCTTGACTGAAATGATAAGGGGGCGGTTTATCCGGTGCAACACAAATCATGTTTCGTCTTCACAGAAACATAATCAGAAGGATCATGTTTTTTTTAAGGAAGCTGGAGGATGTGTGTTCCACATTAGTTGAAACAACAACAAAAAACAATTTTATATGGTTCTTAATTAGAGCACATAAAAATTATTGTGGGATTATTTGGGAAAATTAAAAATGTATGCATGACAGGATTTGAGTGGGAATTAGGAAGTTATGTAACAATGAGAGAAAAGGGTCATTGTAGGCTTAAGGGTAGTTGAGCTTCAAGGGATTTTTACAGCCTTTCAACCTGGTTGTGTACTAATTTTACATGTGCCTGGAAAACTACAACAGTAACTGCAATAATGTATGCCAACCTTATGTGCGACTTATCTTAATTATCGGTGGAGCTGAACATCTTGAGTTAATGAAAGTTTTTGGATGTCATTCTAAACATTCGGACATTAACAGGTTCCTTATTTTTAGACTTATAACCACAAAAGATTGATGTCCAAATAGAGAAATAACATATTCAAATCCAATATTTTTTTTTTATCTTATTTTGGTTTTAGTTAATTAACATCTCAATCTTACCTTAGACAGCATTTCTTTATCTCAAAAAAACTCTTTAACCAACAAACAAAGCAGAAGAAAAAGACAAACCAACCAGCCACTGGAGCTACTGGTTAGTAGCTCCAGTGGCTGGGAGCCACTGGTTGATGAAAATGAAGTAAACTTACTTTATTTTCTGTGCTTCCAGAGTTAATGCATAACAAGTCAACAAGCGCACAACCAATTGAAACTTCAGACGTACCTACAAAACTGTATTAATTAAAATCAGACATAAAATTAGGTGATAGATATCAAATTGTGATTTTCATTACAATTTCAACAGGTTCAATGTTTCAATCACAATGGACTGCTTGGATGCAGTATTGGGTGGGCTTTAATTTTTCAGCTGTCATCCATTCAGGCTTGGCTTGTCAACAACATAATGGGGAACATGGATGGACTCTTTGCTGCATTTTTACTATATATATATATATATATGCCGTCTATATTTCATGTTTGCCTTTTATTGTGGAATTCATTAATATCATTAATAAGGAAATTTAAATATATCAATTTTTTTCCTTATGTAAAGATTTATTAATTTATAATTAAA
>NW_006799957.1:491902-499418 GCF_000485575.1 Poecilia formosa | reverse complement strand
TGGCTGTACAAAGTATTGACTCTTTTTTGGGAAAATTAAAAATGTACAAAGTATTGACAAACATTTTTAATAATCATTGCCTACTGTTAAGTATTTAACTCTCTCAGTACAGTCAAATGTTACTAAAATATAGGTTGGACTCTAACTTGAATGAAAAATATCTCCAAATAATCCAATACATGTTGAAAAGGCCATGCTGAGGTGCCCAGGTGTCTGAGTGCTTTGTAATGCACTATTACTCATCAAGGTCCAGAGGATATAAGGTCCAGTTCTGGTGAGCTTTAAAAAGGCCATCGCTCATTTGCTCTGCTCCTGTGCAGCTGTACAAAGTTATAGGACATCCAGAAACAGGTCAACGATTAAGAGAGGATATGTTCTGTTGCAAGGGGAGTGAATACACAACCCAAGACTAAAACTGAACTTTTCTATCTTTAGGAGACATCTAAATGTGTATTATAATTTGAAATCATTGCTTTCTGCAAATTGTACACGGCTCAGGAGATACACCCTCCCCCACAAAGGCCACTTCATTACAGTGCTAACATTAGGCGGCCTGATGTAAATTTCATGCCACGTTGACCTTTAAATCTATTTCTGTTTATTCTGCTACAGAACACCTATAAGCAAAATGGGCACTAAGCTGACATTTGCTCTAAAATTACTCATCTGCACTCAACACAGAAAATGGTCAGGCAGTAAATAAGTAGTTAGTACACAGTGTGCTACCATAAAACGGTTGGTTTGTTTGACCTGTTAGCGTTAGTTATTTAGGACGAGTTCACAACAAATGGCACTTTGCAAGAAAAATACTTCCTGGTCATGTCAAAAATAATCCAAACTCAGTTCTGATTAATTCACTCAGTTCAGTCCAGTCCAGTCATATGATCACAAATGAACTGTTTTCCTCCCTACTTTCAATTCTTGCTATCTTGAGTAAAAATTTAAAGCAACATTTTATCAAATGATGTCAATTATTTTAAAAATAAAAACAAACTTTTGCTGCCAAATATGTTTATACTTTACTGTGTCTTTAACAAAATAATGCAAATAAATACATAAATAAAACATCAGGAATTTCAGCATGGTCAGAAATATTTGTGGCCTTCATATGCATTTGCATTTGAATGAAAATACTCAAATACAAAACAGTAAATATTCCACTTAGGTTTACATACTAAACTTCTCAGCCAAACTTTATTTCTTCCATAATCAAATTATGCACAAGACTCAAAGCCTAATGCACAAAGCCACCGCATATTGTTCTTGCATGTGACTTAATAGCACAAATCTGTGAGCAATTTGTTTTTCCGTCTGTGTTGAATTGGTACAAGAAAACTGTCAAGTCTTCCTGTATACCAATTTAGTGGCATGGATATAAGCAACTTTGACTGTATTAGATTAAACTGAAAGTGCTTTCTATTACTTACTACTCTAAAACAAATCATCATTTGATTGCAATATGTGAGAATACTGGATTTATTCAAACAAGTTAGAGCTTGCCATTGGTTAATATAAATTCATAAGATTATGAAAGATTTGGCGTTCAAAGAAATTCAAAAATGGAACTTCACCACTGAGTGAACATTACTCTTTTTTTGGTGATGAAACTGGAAAAGAGGCTGCAAGCTAAGAATGACTGATCAGCCTTAAAAGCCCTCCTAAATAATTATTAAGGCTCTGAGATAATTGGAAATATGATTGCTTAAATATGATTTGTTTCGTTTGCACAGACTCTGAGTGAGTATTTCCAATAGTATAAATGAAGCTACATCGCACCGTGAACCACATCATTCAGCAGGAGAAACATCTCACAGTGGAAGACCAGCAGGCTTTACCCTGTGAAGTGTCTCATGACCTCTATAATTAACTGACAATGGGAGTGGTCTTCATCAATGGAGGGACAATCTGATTGGATCAATTGACACCTCTGTCTTGTGATAGGTGATAATGTCCCATTCCGAGTGGATAATGCAGAGGTAATCTGCCCTGTGGAGATCCCCATCTCAGCTGAAGGCCCTCCAAACTCAACTCTGTTAACAGATAATGAGATTACAGCTCAGTTTGGGCCTGATAGAATTAAACTTTATGCAGGCAGCAGATAATATCCGGTTAAGGCATGCCTTTGGAGTAAAATCTAGGACTGCACAGAGCATTGCCTCAAAGTTGTCTCAAGCATTGATGCATCTACCCTTAAGTATTACTTGATTCATCATGATTTTATGTTGTTTTACTAATAATTTCTGCAATTTTCCTATGAAGACAGGCAGCACAAAAGTTGCAGTTACAGTTTCCTGTGAGATCCAGGATAAGACTTCACGCCTTCATGCATCATCACTATGGATCTGTATCCTAGGGGTGTTCATGCAGTTTTGTCAATTTTTCCTTAGATCCGTTTCCTCATTCAACAGATCAGTCAATCCAGGTCTTACTTTGACACAGCAGGCAGCAGATTGTATAAAACACAAGAAAAACTCAACTGGATTTAGGACAAGTGATGGAATATGTGTTGTACAGCAAGTCTGAGTAAGTGTGTTCACAAATTAAGGCAAAAAAAAAAAAATCCTTCAGCACGTTGTCGATATGGTGATGCTCAAGTTCTTACAGCTGGGGTGTAGATCTAGACCGCTTAAAGTGAGAGAATGTCTGTTCCTGAATCTAAATGCTATAATCTTATCTGCTCACTGGTGCAGGAAGCTGAAAGGCACTAAATTCCCTTCTGGTGATTGGCTCCAGCATCTTTGGATGAACGTTACTTATACACACACACACACGCACGCACACACACAGAGACACACCAATCCATTTCCAGTGTGTCTTACTCACTCGCCTGAGAGTTATTGGACATCCAGAACTGAGGAGAAAAAAAATCCTCTAGTTCTGCTCCTCTGACTTTGTAATTTAGAGTGAAGATTTCGTGATAAGAAAACGGAATGTACAAAGGTGCTGTATCTCGGTGAGCGATCGTCCCCCAGAAAGGCCCGAGTTGGCTGGATAAATAACCTGGCTGAACATATGGCAGTTTAATGTATAAGCTGCGTCTGGCATACATTTTTTTTTATCCTTGCAAAACCCGCAAACACTTGTCTCATTGCTGCTTAAGTCACAATTCTTCCAAACTGAAATTTGTGAAGAAGTTACCTTTAAATTGCATTTTCAAAACATACTGGATGATACGGTTTGATTGACTTTGCGTTTACTAATTTCACAATGAAATATTCAATGATATGTTTGTTCAATTTAGCCATTTCTAATGAGGTTTTCTTGATGTTCTATGTTCCCACATGATATTGCCATGTTTTCCCATCAGTCTTTGCATGTCAATAGTCTTTCCTCATTTGTTCTCTTTCATGTGTTAGAGTTTTAACAATAATGTCAGTATAAGAATTTTCTTCCTACTCTGTTGTTGATTCTATCAGTCTTCTTTGTGTTGTTCAAACAAAGCCACTCTGTACTGTAGCCAAAGACAGCCTCGACATGATCTAAAAGGATTTTCAGTACTCTGTTAATCAGGATGTGATCTACAAATTCAAATGCATCACAACTGTTAGGATGTCTGTACATTTGCTTTTTGTTTCTTTTTAGCTAGTGAGATGTAGATATTTGTTTTTCTTCTCCCCTTTCCAGATAGAGAAAAACTATATCTGACCATTAAAAAAAATTAAACACAATCCTGAAGTGACAAAACCATAGAAAACATTTTGACTGGAAAAGCGCACTTAGTTTCCTGTATATTTTTTTTACATCTGTTTTCAAGTTTTGGTTATCAACTGTTAAGGATTCTCTAAGTAGTATTAATCACGTAATCATGCTCTTATTTGGAAGTAAGTGTTATAGTCTAGAGTTTATTTATTCTAAAATAAACTCTTTAAAAGTTATGGATGTCCAGTGTGTTTTCTACTGTTGTCAATTAGACAAAATCAGAGCTGGCAACACCCAACAACTAGAAAACTGAAATTATGAGCTAAAGTCTGTTCCAAAGAATCAGTTCCTTGTGCCATTTCATTATTAATCATAATTTCATTTGTGGGATAATTTGCTGTTTTGAATGTGCAGGTTGCTTGGGTTGTTGTAGATACTTTGTGTGAATTTGATGTTAATGTGTTCAATGTTATAAGAAGTTAGAAAAACCTTTGGCTTTTCAAATTTACCAATAACAGTTTTTCCATTTTGTACTGATAAAAGCAGAATGTTTTATGATGTTAGCAAACCCCTCCCATAACAAAATTCTTGGTTAAATTAAAACTTAATTGAGACCATCAGATCATACAATCATATAAACTATCATAATTAGAAAATATTGTTGGATTATTTTCAACATTGTTGAATTTTAAAAATACAAAAGTTCATAAATGTTTAAGGCAAAGAGTATTGTTGTTGTTACTATATTAGCAACTTCACCAACTGTAAGAATCAGTAATGCGTTACTAATCCAACAGATGTGACAGATTAGCAAACACAAAAAACAGACCATTCTGAAGAAAGCAAGCATCTACTAAAATTTAACTGACTGAGCTGCTGGCAGAGTGGATTCAAAAGGGGAAAAAGAAATCATTGATATTAATCTTCAGAGGATGCTGCTGTAGCTGCTGTCTTGTCTTAAAAAATCCCAAATCCAGCACATCCAAGACAAGACTAACTTTAAAAATCCAGTTTCAAAGCCAAGAAACACAGTGCTAGGAATCAGCATATACTACGCTCCACATAGAACAGGAATATAATATACTTCAAATATGATCACAGAGGCAGGCTGATGACAAACAGCAGGTAAATGCAAAATATACTTCAGTCCTCTAAGAGAATCCCTTGCATAAAGGTGAGCAGAGGGTTAAAAAAAATAAAATCACAGGCAGGGCTCCTTGAGTCTTGTGACAGTTCAGCAAAAAAAAGAAAGAAAGAAAAAAAACAGATATCTCCTCTAATTCTACTCACTGAGAAATGTGCAGAGACGCAGTTTAAAATAATTACCCACAATTCCACTCTGTGGTGCAATCCAATTCTGTGCACACAACACCCCTCCTCTGAATTCTCTCATGCCGCTGATAATCTGATAAAAATATTGACGGTATTCTCTCCTCCAAAGCAAAGCTGACACTGAAAGCACAAAAAGCTTTATAGAAAAATTCATGTGCCAAGTATAAGAGCTCAATAGGGTCACGCATCGTTCAATATGAAATTAAATTGCCCACATCTGCAGCAATCATTTGATGTCCAAATGGCCTTGGAGAACCTGGAGACTGTAGGGAGGTTCTAATTCAGCATGAGAGGAGGTTAAGAAGCAGATCAGGAAATTCCATGTTTAACAAAAACTGTTTTTGACCTTTGTTCAGTTTTTTAAATTGCTGCATTAAGAACTGTGTGACATCTAATACTGCAAAGCATTTTGTCTAAAAGGATGAAGTTATATACGTAAGGAAAGCTGATAAAAAAGGAAAACACATTGCATTGTTTAATATGATATTGAACAAATTTCAAGTAAAGATTTTTGGAGTGAGGTATTTGCTGGTAAAACATAATGCTCCTTGCTTTGAACGTGAGATCCTGCCCACGCAACTTAATGGCTGAGTGTTATTCTGAGAATTTTTGTTTCAGAAAATCATCTGTCACATATCAGTGGGATCAGTGTGTAAACAGGAGAGGTGTAAACAGAAAGCACATTTCAACAGCTTCTGCCCCAGATAATTTAAATGTCCATCTGTCTCTGTTGCCTTTGATACCACATAGTAGCCCAAAGAAAAAACTCAGAAAACACATTAGATTTTCATTCTGAAAAAAAAACTCTGTGGTGTGTTCTTAACAGAACGCAGTTAAGGGCCACAACCAGAACTTTAGTCACCTGATACGAAGAGTGTGCTGGTATCAGCATACCCTTGATGTGAAAACAATTGCTGCACACCAGAGAGACATGAAAGAAACATATTCAGATACCTGAAATTGTATGAATGTATCGTAAAGCAAGGCGCAGGAAATACCTTACAATTAATATCATTATCAGACGTTACAGAAATTTGCAAAAAAAGAAGCCTGTTTTTAGAGCAAGTTACAGTGGCTCTTTGACCACTTTGAGGTGTTTGGTGGCCTGACACAATTCATTCATTCTAATTAACAGCATTGTTGGGAACAGTCAACCAGGAAAGGTGGCTCCTTGGTGAGTGAATTCATTTAATTGACCTAATATTCATCCTGCAGACGTGCACATGTGGGGCCCACACACTTGATTCACAACCAGGGGCGCTGTGACAAGATCATCATGTGTTCATAGCATCCTTTACAACCAGTGGTTTCACTGGGTGGTTTCCTGTTTCTGCTAGTTAAATTAGAGATTCAGAGCGCTCTACCAACCCCCACCTCTGTGGTTACAGCAGCTACCCGAATAGAAATAAGCAAAGTTTGAAAGATTGCAACTTCAAAACAAGTGTATTTTTTTCATAAAAGTGTATGATAATCATGCAAGTGGTGAACAAAATGAACAAATGTTTGATTTTATGACTAAAATCGAAGTTGTGTATAAAAGGAATATTCCTATTCCTTCATCTCTGATCTATTCTTGGATCCTTGTATTGCAATTTGCAATTTTGTTCCTTGCTGCTGTGACATGAATCTTCATGTCGCAGGATTAATACATTCTATAGACACTTTCATCCATCTAGATTTTTGAATGTGTCTGCAGTTTAATAATACATCATGTTTTATTATAAACTCTTTTGTCTCTGGAAAGCCATCCAAGAACCAGCTCACCTATTCAGCACAGCTGACTTTATTTCTAAGCTCCACCTGTGTCTTTGTGTCTGTCAGTCATCCTTATCCCTCATCTTGCCCCTTCTCATTGAACTCATTTAGCTGAAATGAAAGAAGTTGAGTTATTTATTTTTTATGAAGCACAGATTTAGAACTATAATAAATTCAGGGAGCTAAAACATGTAAAACCAGGTCCAGTTCAATCAAATTTCCTACCAGACAGCTCCTTATTAAATTAACAGAAAGCATGGTAACACTTTATTTGAAGGGGGGTGAATAAGACTGTCGTGACACTGTCATAAACATGACATAACACCTGTCATGAACATCAATAAGTCTTCATGAATATTTATGACTGTTGTCATAAAGTGTCATTCGGTAAATCATGACACTTTTAATACAATGTTGACATGGAATTATGGAAAATGTCTTTGTTATGACAACTTGACATTAACCTAGAAATCATGATCTGACATAAATTTGTCATAATACTAGTCACAATGATTTAATTATTACACTAGCAAAAGATTTAACAAAACAATGATTAATATTTCCACTCCCTGAAATAAAGCAAAACAAGTAGGACAAGCAATAGATTTCATTAAGCTTTATTACACTGTCAAATTATTTCATAACAGACTCATTAACAATTTTTTACATCAACTAAAGTGGAACAAATAGCACCAGTGTTATTACAGTGTCATTATGTAAAGTGAAACAAGTAACAACAGTTTTGAATATGTCATTAATATTATCTCTTACCTCAAGTGAAACAAGTAAC
>NW_006799957.1:468967-490041 GCF_000485575.1 Poecilia formosa | reverse complement strand
ATTGTGTTTAATAACTTTAGCTAACATCAATTTACAGCAAAGTAGGATTGGCTTGAATTACTCATAGCTAACATTACAAAGAAAGAGAACATAGTCAATGTTATTTTCTCAAAGAAAATGTAAAGTTAATAAGACACATACCTCAAGGTGTCAAACTTTGGTTTCTTTTTAAACAGGAGGTCTGGCCGTTATAACTTGTGTTATTTTTGTCCCACCATATGGAAGATTTCTTCTTCACCAACACACTGCACGCATGTTCGTGCACTGCTGCCTCTCACTGGTGGAGATGGTGTATTGCACTACTTAACCCTTGTGTTTAGAAATGGGGTCCATACCAACCGACCCCACACACGTAAAACTTTTATCATTTTCCACAGTCCTCTACGTTTGCCTCAGTCCACGCACACACAAGCGTTAAAACAGCCTTAAATAATGTTTCAAATGCTAAGTTCATAAGTGCTTTGTGGACATCTTTCTGTAAAACATCGATTAAATTAAGAAAATTAATACTAAACAACATGGCAGAGCTTTATAATATTACTACATAAAGCTAATTTTTAAAGTTTAATTGATAATACTTTTATAATAAATTTATGTCAGATCATGACGTCTTGGTTAATGACAAGTTGTCATAACGAAGATATTTTCAATAATGTCAACTTTGTATTAAAAGTGTCATGATTTACCGAATGACACTTTATGACAACAGTCATAACTATTCATGAAGACTTATTGATCTTCATGACAGGTGTTATGTCATGTTTATGACAGTGTCACGACAGTCTTATTCACCCCCCTTCAAATAGTGTTACCGAAAGCATTAGCGTCTTCTTGTTCAAACCTTTATCCTTTACCTGTTTTTCACTTTCATTTCTATAAATTGTTTCTTTACTTCCCACTTACCCCCCAAAGTACTGAGTGAAAATGAACCTTCAGATCCCAATATTCTCACAGTTTCTCACACTTTGTGACAAAAATGTCTCATCAACATATTCTTTATAGTCTGAAAGGTAACAATTCAAGATTTAAATGTCATGTCAATACAGAAAAGCTAAAAGATGTAAGCACTATAGCTCTACCAATTGACTAAAGTCTACTATGGGAATTTTTGCCTCTAGCAACCTTCCCTGTTTGTCCATACATTTCACACAAGTTTTAAAGGAGCCTCAAGGAGAAAGGCAAACTAGCTTGACATGAACTGAAGTGAAAGTGACACAGTGAGGTCAGGCTGCGCCCTGCGGCATCACCTGTTTCCACCTGACACAAACTGGTACAAGCTCGGAAACCAGCTGCTGAGTCAGCGCAGAAGGGCGGTTTGGCTTCAGGTTGGATGCAAACGGGTGGAGTGACAGAACAAGTGATGGAACCAACTCAAAGGAAGCTAAGCTGATGTGAAGTGTTAAGGGAGGTAGAAAGGACATCAGGGAGGAAGGGGAGAGTGTGAAAGAAGGACGGAGGGCAGCGGCTCGATAAAAGACGGTGGAGAGTGTGTAATGTCAGATAATTTTCACAAGAAAAGATGACAGAGACTGACTGGGGAGGCAGCAGAACAAGAAGAAGATGGCATAGCAGAGAAAACACATCAGACCCTAGAGTCTTTACCTTGTTATTTTAATGTCTGCAACCTACTGGATAGTGTTCAGAAAAATCAAAAAGGTGTGATTTAATTTAAAAAAAGAGGTTGACACATTAAATGCTATGCTTTCTAATTACATTACAACTGAACTGTTTTCTGGTTTCTGAGTTTATACTAAATGCATTGTTTTATAATTGTGTGCCAACTCTGCATGTATTGAGTGCATGGCTTCATTTTCTGTGGTACTGGAGTCTTGAACTCACTGATATAAGGGAAGAAAGAGATCAGAGGAACTGTAAGGCCTTAACACAAAAATCCAGACAAAGCAGAAATGAGAAGGGAACACTCAACAACACCAAAATCTAAAATAAAGAAACGCATCAGAGTTAAAAAAAGAAAATACTGTGTTTTGTCTGAAAAACACTAGCTGACAAGACCGAACCAAAACTGTTTTACAGGACCAGTTAAAACCTTGCACCTCGGTTGCATTTTTAGAGAGAAAACATAAACACAGCAGGGCATCTCTTTAAAAACAGCATCGGCGAACAAGCAGGCACAAAGACCCCACACAGCGATGTCGACACCTGAACGTTTCCAGTAAAGATCTGAACCTGAACTATAAGACTGGTGAGACGGTTACAAAGTGCAACCCCCATATATACAAAAAACAAAGCCTGAAGGACAAAATGAATTCACTTTTTGAACAAAGAAAAAGTAGAAAATAGAAGAGTGGGGAAAAAAAACAATTAGAGTTGAGCTTGAAACATTTACACAGCTTTTTTGAGGCAGGCGCTACTAAAATCTTCTCTTCCTCTAAAGGGGGAATTCATACTTTAAAACAACCAGTGCATAATGTGCATCAGTAAATACAGGAATACAAAAAAAGATTACACTAGAATTGTTCAGCTCTAATGCAGATTGTATATAGTTAAAATGATTGCTTATTATTAACTATGGTTAAATTTTAATCCAAAATTATAATAAGAACATTAATCCAAATGTTAATGTCTTAATTATGTCTATGATGCCTTATGGGAAGGCATCATAGACTTCCTATAACATCTATGTGACTTTGGGAAATTCACAACTGTTTGAAACTTTCGCACCAGTTTCTTGCTTTCAAATAAATTAATGCATTGATATTTTATTTGATCTTTCCAGTCTGGAAAATTGTAGTTCTGATAAATCATAAAATTTTAAAAGATGTAAAATAAAGTTTGAAATAATGAAAACTAAAGCTCCCTAAAAGAAGAATCCAGGCGACAACAAACTGTGCAAGGCTTGATCAAACTAATGCGTACATGTGCAGGGTGGAGACATTTCCTGAATTTCCAGTCATATAATATTCATTAAACCTGAACAAATGAGCTCAATAGCTGAAATAAAAATAGAATAAGTGAAGGTACAAAGACATAAAAAAAAATCAAGAGTTCTTTGCATCTCACCAGATATTAAGCTGCTGATTGGAAATGTAGCTTTGTTTAAACAATTAATTCTTCCAGATTACTTAGAACACTATAAGTTTAAAATCAATAAAAACTGGGGCAGAAAGATAAATCACTGTTTAGAACAGGCCACTTAGTAATTACTGCTTAGTTATTATTTATTAGCTCTGCTGGAATGCACAATACAGTTATAATAGGATTAAAATCTGCAGTGCGTGTAGATTATCTAAATATAATCACAAAGTAAAGAAAAAAATTACTTTCAGTCCTGCAGAGGGTCAGAATCTCAAAATGCAGTTTGTGGCTCATATCGATGCAGAGAAGATGTCACTTTGCACATTCTAGAAAACATTAACTGTGCTGCCTTAAGGGACACTTGAATGGAGAAATAAATATTTGGAATAGCTGGGCATTTGACAACAACAGTACCTCACCTTCTATTTGAGACTAAAAATCTTTTAGAAGCCATGAATGTGAGCGAGGGGCAGGGCTTTGGAGGAACCGTTAGAAACTGAGTAACCTAGCACTGTAGGGTTGATCTTATGAATATCTTTAATAACCGTTTTGTCAATCCAGAATTTCCAGAGATAAAACTGTATTTTTTTAACGAGGAAAAATTTGAATAAGGGGGAGACCAAAAAAAAAAAAAAAAAAAACAGGTTCAGGACCAAAGGATCCTGGATCTAAAGGTGGAAATGAGAAAGCAACCAGAATAACTAATCAGAGGCATATGGGGAACAGCTGAGGCAGGTGGATTGAAATCAGGAGAAGGTTAGAAGGTGAACGAACACTGGAGAAAAAGTGGGACTCAAGGAAAATGCAAAAAAAGGTGGAAAGGAAAAACGTTTTTCAAAAAGAACAAAATTCCAAAGAATGAGAAACAGAACACAAGAATAAACAAAAATACTCAATACACAGAAATGAGCAAAGCATTAATAATCAATCCAAATATGTGTCAAGATACCAAGGGTGTTGTGCTTGTGTATTTTCAGACTGCCACTGGAGGGCGCTGCGGAGCAGGTCCCAGTTGCACCGGATGGCAGGATTCTGCAGGTGTGCTGCGCACCTGCAAACCATGTGCTTCGTTTACTGGAGCATAAGAGAAGCTGACTGATTAAGAGGACTGAGTTGAATACAAATCAGATTTTAAAAAAAAATCTCTTAAATTTCCATAAAGTTGAAAAATGTTGAAGAGAAGCAGGACAAAAAAAGAGCTAAGAAATGATTAAGATCACAGCATGTTCAAATGGCGCAGTCAACGGACAAACCTAAACTCAACCAAGAATTGTTGGAAGGATTTAAAATGTTTGCAGATGCTCTAGATCTCCAGATCAGTAAAGATACTAGACATGATCCAAAAGACAAGTATCTGTGAGTATTGAAACAAGATGATTGAATACAAAGTCATATCACACTTTTTGATTTTGAATAGCAAAAAAACATGTATCCTTTTCCTTTTCACAATTTTACACTACTTTGTGTTGTGCTATGACATAAAATCACAATAAAATGCACTAAAGTTTATGGTTATAATTTAGCAGAATGTAAATGTTTCAAGGGGTACAATTTCTTATGCTACGAACTATTATTCTTAATGCCACGATTATTCATCCTAAAGGTTATTAAACAGCACCAGGAGTATCATTAGAATTTATGCAAGCAAGAATATAATGTTTCTGATGAGATTTGAAACTGAAACACAAAGCTTTGATCCATAGTTAGTTGATAATAGCTTTACTTGAAGTGTTACAGCTTTCCAAACAGAACATCTGTGGTTTAAAGTCTAGCTTCCTCAAAAGTTTGAATGTCCTAGGCACAAAAAAACAAAACCTTTCCTCTAATACCTGTGTGTGAATTACAGTGTAGCTTTAAAAGGCTGTATTGACTGGTAAGTGCTGGATGAATATATAGGTGTGAATGGGTAAATGTGTAAAAGAGTTTTGAGTAGTCAACAAGACAAGAAAAGAAGTCCATTAATGCAGCCCATTTACAGTTTCTTTAGAGCATAAGGGGAAAAAAGAAGTAAGAACTACTGCGCATGTTTTGTATTGTGCACATATATTATTACTATTATATAATCAAAATCAATAATTAAAAAAAAGTTTTGCAAAAATATCAGATTTGGACCAGTGGATGCTTATTCTTCTTTTGCTCTTTATTCACACTCATAACCTGATGATAACATTTGGAGTTTATTTAAACTCCATGTGGAATTTAAATAAAAAAAATTCCTCCAAAAGCAGCTTGGAATCATGTTTATACATATGAGCATCCTTGCGTCTACAACATCTACCATTTCAAGAAGTCTTTTGTTTATCTTTATTCGTCGAGTCCTGATATAATGAACAGTGTTTTTCTTTTTTTGCAGATTTTAGGAAGGTAATTGTTGCTCTGCAATCGTTGTCATCAGAGGTGAAGAAGCAGATGTGTGAAAGACAGCACAATGAGTATGAAGCGTGTGTTCTCACTCCTTTCTCGCTTTTATAGACTCAAATTCTGCACATTAATGTTTTTGAACAACCCAGTCATTGTAAACAAACTGTAAATCAGATTTGTTCTTGTTTTCAGTAGTGATTATTTTGTTATATGCTCAAATTATTCTATTAGGTACAAAAAGAAAATAGTCAGAGAAAATTTGCTAAGTCATTTGTGGCACTGCACATCACCCCCATGATGGGAAATGGTGGAAGAAGTATTATGCTATGGAGATGCTTTATTCAAGTAGGGATGGTGTAACTACAGAGTTAATGTGCAATTCAGAAAAGTTGTTGGAAGCTGCAGCAAACGGTTCCAGAAGGATGATCAATTTTGTTTTGCTTTCGATGGCGATGATTTAAATTCAAATTATATAATCAGCTATTAAAAACAAAGATATTCAGGAAACATGCAAGTTACTATTTAAGCTCCAAACTTATATATACCCAGAGAATGAATAAGTGACTCAAATTTCTCAGATAAGATTGATGTTATTGTATCTTAACCGATAAAAGCAGCAAACTAGAAAACCACAATACAGTGGTCTTGCTGTTCATTAGCTCCGCTCAATGTTGGAATTATCCTTCCCGTCCCACTTGCAAGCTAATTTGCACATAAGAGGTACTTTAAAATTTGAAAGTCGCCATCACAGCATGTTAGTGTAAATGATGAAATTGCATGGCTGAGACAGAGGCATGTAGATACAGCTGGGTAGGTCAGTCAGGCTGTTGCATAAGCTCAGCAGGCTCCAACTGCGTTCTGAAGTGATGTATTCCCAGTCCTCCTGAGAGAACGGAGAACACTAATATGCATGATTGAAATACGGAAGAGAAAGTGGAGTGCAGCAAAGTGTTGAAGAAACAGAAGCCGATATGAAAACTTAAACGAGGGTTTGGTAACTAGAAGACGGGGGAGTTGGACTCAAATATGAAGAAAAAGGGGGAAAATGAGGGATGTAATCCATGATCCAGATGGAGGGAGGCTTGTTGTTGGAAGCAGCAGGGGATTGGGGCTCTCAGTTAATGTGACGGCCATGCTGGGTAAAAATAGCCCAGGGAAGCAGGGCAGGACTCCTCTGTGATGAATAATACACAGAGGATGAGGGGGGAGGGGGGGAGAGTGGAGCATGGAAATGAAGGAAGCAATAGTTTGCTTGGATCAAAATATAATTAATAGCAGCTATTTTGCTTGTCTAGGTTAACCCTGATGACAAAATGTCATTCCTCTGAAAAAATATCTTAGAATTTAAAACTTCCACACAACAATGTATATTTTCCTGGTGTTTGCTGAATATATTTTTATTTTAACATTGTAGTCGGTGGATGATGTCTGTAAAATCCCTTGTCCAGGAGCAGAACTCAACACATTATAATAGTTTAAAACAATTAAAGAATTACTAAAATTATATATTATGACAATTAAGTATAAGTAGTCATATAAATAATTATAAAAGTATCGATAAATTGAATTAAAAATAATTTTTAGATATTTTACAACTCTGTTGAAATTTGTCCCTAGTTTTTGTCAACACAGTCAGACATGAAAAGAATGTAAAAAAAATCAGGCATTATTGGGGGGCACCAGAACTTCTGAGGACCCCATGACGTTGTCTTTTCTCTTCCTTTGCTAGGAGGGCTAGTTAGCTCTGATTAGCTTAAGTTATTCTTTAGTTTTTTCTTCTGTTTTAATCCTAAATTGCTCATCACAACCATCATGTGTCAACTCCATAACTGACAATTTTCAAAACTTTGATGAAATTTTGTGAAATAAAAGCTTAATTTTGGTAAACTGTAAATATTTCATGGACCTGATGAGCTACAATATGGCCACCTTCAGAATAACTTCATATAAATTGAGGTAGTCTGGCTTTTTGTCAACTCCGTCAGATGTCAACTCCATCAGAGTTTTTGTGATTCTTTCAGTGAAATTGTTGTCAAATCTCACTTAAATGTGCAATTAATTCATTTTAATGTATTTTACATAAATTGCATTACTTCACATGTATCAAGTTTTTCATTTTACTCACTAGTTTGTCACCACCTTCAGTTCTGTGTCAACTCCGTCATGCACTGTCAACTCCGTCAGATGGACTTTTTGTTTTTCGTTTTGAATATTTCTTTTGTTTCTTGAGAAGCATTTGTCTCTAAAATGAGTAAAAATATCACTAATAGGGTATTTTAAAAATCATTTTATATTTATTTTTGTCAGATGGTGATGACAAAGTTCTGGGTCAGGTCGATTAAAAATTTAATTTTTTAAAAAATGTTGCAACTGTAAGCCTGGACCTTAGCATCTTTACATTTCCTAAACATTATTTGTCATATTTGCATATATAAGGTTGAGAAATAATTAAAAAATTTAAAAAATGGGAAAATTAAAACCCAATTTGTCCCTATTCTCAAGAATCACTGAAAAAACATTACAAAACCATTTAAGTTTCAGAGATGTGAAAGGGAAAATGTGAGGCTTTTATCCCCTCTGTGTCCACAGAGAGATGGGGATATGCAGTAAGCTCTTTCACTCCATCAAATATTCACATTAGGGGGGAAATGCATTGGATCCCTGAGGACCTGTCTAAGACACTTTGTACATCTGCAGGTATATTTGATCACATGAGCTCAACAGGCTGCAATCGTCCATTTCATTTTTAGCTCATAAATCTCTGTCCTTTAAATGCATTACCTTACATTAACAGATGGTCAAAATCCAAACCGAGACAGTGCAGACAGGACGATTTGACTCGAGGAAATGGGTTGTGACGACACTTTTAACCACACAACCCTGATATAAAGCACTATGTGTGGCATTCAGTGACCAGAGCAGAACCAAAACGACATTTTGAAAGATAAAAATCCTTGTTCTTCTTTTTAATGATCTATGTTTTAAACCTTTTATTAAATGAGTTTGTCTGGTCAGAACTTGTTTCACTGCCAAGAAAAAAAAAATCACTTTTCATGTTGGGAAACATAATCCATGTCAAATTTAACAATAGCAGCGTGTTTCAGAGGGAGCGCTTTATTGAATGCTAGCCTCGGTGGTTTATTGTTTGCGCTTTACTTGAGGAAAATTGATTGCCACGAGCATTATGCTGCTGAATGAGTTTGTTTACCCTGTTCAGTTTACAGAAATGATGGGGGAGATGTAGCAGCCACGTGGTTCTAAACTAATCACCCTGTCTGGTGATAACACAACAGAACGATGAATTTCTCACTCTGAAAAAGGTTGGCATGTTAGGCTGTCCACAGTTTGACTGACACACTTTAAGATTGGTCATAACGTATTGCTAAATGGCCATTCAGTTCTGAGGGGAGGCTAACGTTGTCCTAGCTGGTTTGTAGCTGAATCATCACGTGCAATTTCCTATTGATTCCACAGAAAATCTTATGATTTTTGTATTTTTCAGAAGATCAAATGTCTTCTGTGAGGACATAAGACTAAAAACATTTCAGGGAAAAATAAATAAATAAATACATGTTTGTGTGGTAAAGATCTTCAGAGGTTAAAAATATACTGAAAACACTTTAAGTGCTTAAAAGGCTCCCACGCTTCAAAAAAGTGAAACCAGCATTCAAATATTTAAGTGGGAGAGCTGGTGGGACACTGAACCTTTTAAACAAACATCAACCCAAAAGGAAAGAATAAGAGGGGCTGGACTTAAAAGTTTAAATGAGTAAAGAAGGGGAAAGAGAGCAAGAGATGTGTCTGCTTTAAAATTTAAGAAGCTTTTTATTTGAAATTCTATTTTTTATCCAAAGGATAAAAAAACATCCTTTCAGAAATGTATGAATCTTCTTTATTGACTTGCATGAGGTAAAAATACAAAAATACATACCATCAACTCTGCTGATGCTTTTGCTCACACAGGTATACAGAGGAGGAGAACTGAGCCAAAAACTAAGGATGCAAATTTGAGACATCAGTATTCAATATTAATACCGTCATGACCAATAAATTATATTTACAAGTATTATATATACTTTTCTACACTTTCGACACTGGGTAAAAGTGATCACACCACATACGCTACTTTTCTGCTTCAGTTAAAAAAAACCCCCACAATTCTGTTCTGCTTCACTATCACTGTCACATGACTGAGATAATATCACATGGTCAACTCAGACTCCTCCCCCTTCTGAAACATAAACAACAACAAGATGGAGATAAACATTGGTTGTTCATAATGACCCAGTTTTACTTATCGGATCGATAACTGAAACCGGATACCGAATACAATATATTAAAAAATTACTAACATCAGCCAATGATGATGCAGATGCTTTTGCTTTTCGCATAAGCTTTTTCAAAACGGGGATGAACTTAGCTAAATATAAACTTTTAATTGCAGCATTATGCAAAAAAGTAAAACTATTAGCAAAAATGAATATTTTACAACACAAATTACACTGAATAGTTAAAACTTGCAGTTTTAACTTAACTTTTTCTTTTAAAGAATATAAATTAGACATTTTGCAAAAGTAGCTATTTCAATCATAGTTTTAGTTGTTGGGGTCAGTCACACTTTATCATATTGGAGGATGACTAAATATTAAAACAGTAGGGAATACTTTTCTGATCTCTCATCATGGTTGGGGACAATTCTCTAGAAACTTTGAGGGTTGTTTTTTCGTTGTTCTTGTTTGCAGTGTATCAAAATTCAAATAACCATATAATTTTTTTTATTTCTATGTCTGACATCATTAGACAGTTTAGGATCCACACTTTCAGAATTTGTTGGTAACTCAAAACGCCCCCAGGGAGACTTGTTTCTGGTTTTGTCATGGCCACTCACATTTGTAAGTTGAAAGTTTAGCTGTGCAGGGTTTAAGAACCATTTTAAACACTAAAACGTCATGTCTATCTAATGCTTAAACTGCTTGTGAATAAAGCACAATGACTAAAAAGCAATAAGATGAATATTGTTCAACAGACAATGCAACAAAAGGCTTCATAAACGTAACAGAAGAGCATCCGCTTTTCAGAGGTCTTTGTTTCTAGTCATAAATGCTCTAACCTGGAAGGATAAACAAGAAAAAAGAACAACTCTTATTTGCACAAAGCTATTAAGAGTGCTATTTAAATTTAGCAGGACACATTCTCAATTTTCATCTGCCAATCTAGCAGTCTGCCGTAGCTCAAACATCTGACGTGATGAGCAGAACTGCTGGTTTAATCTGGCGCTACGTGACAGCTTTTTATCTCTGGCGGCGCCGCTGCCTGCCGCTGCGTCCCAAACAAGGGATTCTGGAGCCTGGTGTGTAGCAAGCAAACGCAGTGGCTTATTGTAGCACCCATATTAGCTGACCCCAGATGTGTACTGAACATCAAATCCTTTGCAGTAATTCTACTCGCTGCTCTAAATACCAATGAGGGCTGCTGGTTGCTATGGTAACGGCACTCCTTCCCGAAACAGCGAGTAGAGTAGGATCTGCCAGTCTCCGTGTTTCTCCCCCGCTCTGTTTTCTCATCTTACTCACCGGTTTATCTGCATGTCACATGTGTAAATAACACGCTGCGGATCTGCTGAAATGCTTTTCTCTTTTCTTTTTTTTTTTTTTTTGTGGCCGCAGTTTGACCGTCCTCATGCTGACAGCCCATATTTATGGAGCATGAGTTTAATGTAAGCAGGGGTGGAGGGATTTTCTTTTTCCAACCCAGACAGGAGCGAGTAGCTCTGGCTCTCATCATGTTTGACGTGATCCAACATTATGAAACGTTTGACATTCAATCCAAAATTGCAAGGCTAGGCTTGAGAGTAATCGGATTTTTATTGACAGACATAAAGCTGACCGTGATCTGAGCAACGTGAACTCAGTTGCACTTCTTAGTAAATATAATATTGAAATTGAATGTTTTTGATTGATTGAAGAAGCCTCACCATTGTTGTGGAGAATACAAATACATTGGTATTTTAGCAGTGCCTTTCTAGCTGTAGTATTTTATACATGTATGACCCACTGTCTCTTCAACCAATTTACCAAATGGACCTAACCTATTTGTGCTGGTGCACAATTCAATCCATTTTACTTCACTGCTCAGTCCCAGATTCAGCAGACTGTCCTTTTCCACTTGACTGCCTGGCTACCCCTATGCCAGCCCGTGGTACCCACTGCCAGAGCTTTGCCCTCTTCCAGTCCACTGCTCCTCATCTGCCTTATGCTGCTTTCACCGGACACGCTTCTCTCACCTTGTCTGGCCCCTGGCAACCGACATTAATGGATTATAACGGTCAAAGGAAATGTGCGATGAAACAAGTGAGGAGATGACAGAGACAGCTGTTAGTCACAATCTATCTACAGCGTACTTTAAATCTACTGACATCCATCTATCCAATAATCAGTCTATTTTTTCTGAGCATTGTTGGGGATTTTTAAGCCCATTCAATGAACCAGAGGCAGGGTAAACCCTAGGAAAGGTCACAAGTTCATCACAAAACACAAATGAGACAGACATCGAAAATGATTATTCTGGTAATTAATTGAGTAATCAAATAAAAATCTAATAAAATAAAATATTGGTAATTTCTAAGCTGGAGCTGGAGCGCAGCTCACTGTGTTCCATCTATAACACAGTGAGCTGCATTATAGATGGAAACTGTCTGTAATAGGCAGACAGTTTCACTTTAACTGTCTGCCTATGATCTGCCCACATTTGGGTCCAACAAAACACCAAACATGACATACAGCTGTCATCTGATTTCTGTGGCACACATAACCCACACTAGACCAGTCATAATGACAAAATTCATTGCCACTTAATGCTAAGGCTTTTCAGACATGACATGTAAAATGGCATGGGAAAGTTTGAAACAAACAGGGAAACCCGTTCAATACTCAGTTTCTGAAACATTTGTTTTCATTTATGCTCGTCAGAATCATTCACACAATGCTGCGTTAGAGAGAACCAGTCAAACATCCATGAAAGAATCAAAGCAACACTCCAGGTAAGTTTTTGATGAGGGAATAACATATAGCACAATATATCTCCAAAAATTAGATTTTACAAAATTAAACCATAGAAACACTATGGAAAGAAAGAAAAATACATCATTTTAAAACTCTCTTTTAAGCTTGGTTCTAGTTAAAAGCCCAAAACACAGCATTGACTTTCCAAAAGCAAAGAACAGCAAAGGACAAAAAGTGACCAATAGACAATAAGGTTTGTATTCAGATCATCACCATATGTGCAGTCTCACATCACTTAACTCATTCGTAAGTTGTAGGTTTCACATAAATTCAAGCTGTTTGCAAATCAAAAATCACATTAGGTTGAGAATGTTGATATTTTGAACAAAACTTTGGTAGCTGGAAGAAATTACAGAAACATGCAGCATATAATCAGTGCATTCACTTATCTGGTTTACAGAAGGGGCAACATCACCTTTAACTGGTCAGCTGTCTGTACTCATAAACAGCTACTATTTTAAATTACCAGCTTGGTTGATGATTAACGCTTGCAGGCATCACACTATGGAAAGGCTATATGAACACCAGCCTTAGGTCATGCTTAAACACAACAAATCCAGACAGATGTTTGAAAGCTCTTGCTTAGATCAGCCGGGCCACTGGGAATATCTGGCCAAGAAAACACAGCCATGTCTTAATCTGCTTTCACAGCTAAGCATATTTGGCCAACAGGATTACAACCATGACCATCACAGCTTGCACGTGTCAGCTGAGAATATCAAATCAATGTTTGGCGAACGCGTAAGCCTCTTATAAAGCCCAGAAGGGAAAAGCACGTCCCAAATTATCCTGAGGTGTGAGGAGTGATGTCCGAGGCAGCTAGATGCTCTTTTGGTGATTTCAAAGCTTGCTTGTTGCTGTGATTTCCTATTCTAGCCCTAATTACCTTATGTATTTTGAACATGTAAAACTAAATTCAGAAAGGTTTGCAGCAGGAAGATTTACTGTACTGTCAAGATATGCAACGTTCTACAGCTACACAGGACCAACAAATCAGTTAGGTTAGCTTATTTCCTTCCTCAAACACTATTTTGCAGCCTTTCCACAAACAGAATATCATATCTTTCAGTTACTCTGAAGGTGACGCTTTCAACATGACACTGAAGATGAGATCCTACACACAGGATGAGAGTAGGCTACTTTGTATACTGGTGCTCTTATCACAGAGCCAGATATCACATAGTGAGATGAATCACCCTCAAATTCTCCCACATCTTCTTTGCTGCCAAGAAAATCCAGAAATCAAATGGAAAAAGTCAGAAAACCAAGAACTTAACAGGGTTCTGTGAAGTGAAAAGCTCTAGTCGAGCTTTTACATCAGCTTCTCCTGAATATTACTTATTATTTTTCAAATAATAAGTCATTCACTAAGTCTCACAGAGAGAACTGAGGACTCTGCAAGAAATACACCTCCATTTTAAATGGTTTCCTTGACGACACGGTATCCTAGGCATATCCATTAATAGCACACTGTGACGTTGATGTTGGATTCCTTCTCTCAGAAGAAGAATCTCTCTTCCCACCAACCGTTGGATAAACTGTGAAACAAAAGGCTTGATCAACACATTGGGATTAAACAGTTCAATGAGATACAAGTGAGGGATATGAAAGATGACAACATATTCAACCATGATTAACCATAAAGGCATTAAGGTACACAGTTAGAATGCCATCACCTATAGCTGAAACATGATTTCCACATGCATTAAACACATGTTTACAATAAATAGGACTAAGTTTTCCTGATTTATGTCAGTTGGGATCACAAAGTTTATCTTCATTTGCTAAAACCCAGAATAACAAGGCACAATTTTTTAGAGGACATTCTATTAATTGCGACAAAGTTAAAAGCTTACATGCATTTCGTTGATCTTGGTTACCATTCGTTGCCATTCAAACATTTTGGGTATCCTTTCACAAGCTTCTTGCAGTAGCTTTCTGGAATGTTTATTCTTTCTGACAGAACTGGTGTAACTGGGTCAGGTTTAAACATTTGCTGGTGAACTCCTTTCCAGCTGTGTCGACAAAATTTCTGAGATGGCCTCCCCAAAACCTTGACTTTGTTGTCCTTGCATCAATTTTTAATTAAACTGACTATATAATAAAGGACATTCTCTATTTAGAAGACCAATTTGGAAGTTTTAACTTTCTTCAGATAGTACTTCAATATTTTCACATAATTATATAGCAAAACAGCTACTCAACATCAAAGAAGGATTGTGTTCAGTTTGCTAGATTTCCCCTTTTTCCTCCAAATGAAACTGGTCATTTTGGTCAAACACTTAGATTGCAGACCTCAGCACATGGAAAAAAATGTCAGTGAATGCATTTGTAATCTATGATGTAGCTTTTTATACTGCTGTTGAAGTTACTGGGGGTTTATTTCTGTTAAAAAGGAATGGTTTTCCTCCAATGTTGCCACATGCTTCCTTTGGCAACTGCAGGAATAGCCAATGATTCAATTCCATCAGCATCGCATTGAAACATCAGTTCACTGAGCAAAGTAAACTGATGTTTACTTTGTGCCTGATGGAACATCTATGATGAGCCTTTCAAAAAAATGTATAGTTTTAACTTATAACAACATTTAAATTCCCAAAAAAGACTAACAAAATATTTCTCATTTAATCTGAACAAAAACAAATGCTTTTTGCTTAGCAATGCTTTTTTCCTTACTAAGTGACTTTTTAGCCTTTTTATTTTTGTTCTAAGATTGGTATGCACATTCACACCAAAACATGTTTCACTCAGGGACACAGACGCCGTCTTCCCACTGACTGACATGATAACTGAACAGTCCCTTACTGTTTATACCTGCAATAATTCCTATACTGGAAACTGTATCTGGAAACTGTATCCAAGGAAGAAACAGACTTGAGCGGATCTCTATTCCTAATAATTATAAGATGATGTCACAAACAGACGCAGTCACATCATTCACAGATGATGTGACCTTCTGACTTTAGAAGAAGTAATCAAAAAACTGAAAAATATCCGTCATTATTTTGGCATTTAAGAAACAGAAATTGTTTGGTGATCCTAGCAACAAGAAAAATAAGAAAAGTTTAGTCTTACTTAATATAAAATAGAAAATAATGTTGTTAGCCTTCTTCTGTACTGTATGTACAGAAGAACTGTACTGTACTGTATGTACAGAAGAAGGCACATCACCATTGGTATGTAGTTCAATTTAGTATGACTTGATTAAGAGTTTTCTATTCAGGAAAGCTGGAATGAATAAATTATCCCTGCTCCACATCTGACTCAATAGAAATCAGTCTCAGAGTACAACTGTTTTGACTCAGTTCAATTAGAGAAGTCCATAAATAAACTACACAATTTCACTGGGTCAGTCTGCGCCTGATGGCAATGGAGAGCGCTTTGTGTAATTTATGTGCTTTGCCTTGTAGAAGCAGGAAACCTCCATTGATATACACCTACAAAGACAGTAATTTCCAATAAGGGATATTGAGTTAAAAGTAAAAGAGAAGTGTAGGAAGTGTTAGATATATAATTACAGCTTCGCTACAAGGTTCAAATTACAATTGAAGCAATCAATTAAAGCAAGCTGCAAGAAAATGAAGGGCATTTGCTTCCTTTCCACTGTCAGAACACTTTAACCACAGAGAATATTTTTCACAATTGTACTTCCAATAAGGAGATTTGCAGCCAGCTCCATAACTTTGACAATTTATTGAAGAAGCCACTTTTCCTGCAGACAAAATCAATTTCAATTAATTCAACTCAGGCCAAGACTGGTCACCACCTTTACCTTGAGAGACGGCCAGAGATGGAGAACGAGAGCTTCAACATAAGCTGCCAACAAGCACACAGAGAATGTATTAATTTGAAGAACAAGTTAGAGCAAATGAGCTCTTGGGGCTGACCGGTAAATTTTAGCACACCATTGATCAAAGCTAAAGGAATCTATTTTTCTTGGGTAAATTCCTTTAAATTCTGTCTTTAATCCATTCTTTAAAAAAAATAAATAATCCACTGGGAATTTAGGATGGCAATTAATTTTGGTTCCGAGACCATTCTATCCGTAGACATTTAGTGTCTGAGTGCATTTTAGAAAATAGAAAAACTCAAAACGTTGCCTTTTTTTGTTCAAATGTTTCTCAGGGTACTTCATCCGTGTTTGTGATGTTGTTTTACAGATTTTCTTATTTAAATATTTATTTTGTTATTGAGCATGTTAGTTTTTGGTGTCAGTTTACTTGGGGCCAAAAAATTAAAGCAGAGATTTTATTCTGCTTTTGTTCAACTCCAAAAAAAGAAAAAAAAAAAAAAACATTAATTGGACAAACATTTATTGAATCATACAATGCATCAATTAAGTAGTAAGTGAGGGCAATATTGGTTGAAAATATGAGCATGTGGTAATGATCAGAAATTCAGCAAGAGCGAAAAGGAACGATTTTTATTCTGTGGACTTTCCACTTCTGCTCCAAATACTTTACTGCAGTCAACACAAATCCACTACTAGCATTAATGTTAGTCTTTTAATTTCTACATTCCTGTAGATTGTAAAATTTTCTCTCAGCATCACAAACGTAATTTCTGCACAGTGCTAACTATAGCAGTCCATAAAAGTTTCTGCAGGGTAGACAAACCCTGGTCATCAGTCATAGTTTGTGACTTCAATGTCACGCATCTTATCCTCAGTCCACTGCAATCCACACATACAGAGCTGCAGATGCATATGCATTGTCCACAAGGAAACATGCACACGTACTGTATGCACCATTATCCATGGCTATAAATACAAACATAGACACATACGTAGACAGACAACCAACCCCCAATCATGCAATCCCTTCATTAATAAACTATGTCTGTGCTTGGAGAGGAGTTCAAGCATGAAAGACAAAGGCATTATGTAACGCATGCATGGAATTCTAAATCGCAGCCTCTGTGGTGGGTTTTCACAACTGGGAGAGTAAGCCATAAATAGCTCTGAATATAACAAGGAACGCTTCGCACTGGGCTTGCCTTATCCAATCCTGCATGCCTCTGTGGCATGAATAGGCTAATGTGCTGCCAACTGTTCTGAGAAAGTCTGAAACAAACAGGGAAACCCGCCCAGTAGATGCTGCGTGCTTTCCTTGTCCTTTCAAAAAATGACTGTATTCTTGTTATTTGCAGTAATACATTTAATTGATTGGCTTACCATTAAGCTCCTTTGTAATGAGGATTTTTCAGAACATTAGTGCACTTATAGGACATTGTAAATGTTAAGCAAATCTTTCAATAATACTAACTAAAATTAAAGTTTGATTCTTTGTGACATCTAGTGAAACAATTGGGTTTTAATTTACATACTTAATATATCCTCACCGATGTCAGCAAAGAAAAGTGTAATCATGCTGATTTAGGTCAGAATAACATTTGCCACAGACAAAGATTTCAGTCCCTTGCAGAGAAATTGTTTATAAGAGGGTCTATTAAATTTTAGCTGCCTTTAACAATTGTTGAATCAATTCCAACATGATTTTAGTGTCTTCTATATAACAGACAAAGAACAAAATTTTTATGACTGGACTGTTCTAGCATTAGTTTACATGTGTTTAGTTTAGCTAAACTTCACCTTCATTAGTAATAACTCAAATTAATTCTGCACCAGTGCATTGTAAATGCATCATAAAAACTGGAACGTACAAGAGAAATTTATTAGCGTCCTCCTGATAGACCTATGATGACACTTATAAATACCAATAAATTGTACCAATAGAAACAATATCAGCATGAAAATCACTCTAAAATGTTTGCCCTGTATTTTACTCACCCCATCAACTCTGTCAAGCATTCCTCTGATCAATGCTCACCAGCGCCTGATGTTTCAGTTTAGAAGGACAAATCAGCAGGCCTGCCATACTCTTTGCATTTTTTAAAAATGGAATCAGCTTTCTGCTTAAGTTTCTCAAACTTTCTCCCTGACCTGTCTGCTGTGTTCCTTGGTGTTTATGATGCTTTTTATTCACTAATGCTCTAGAACATCTGTGCAAATGCAGCTGACATTTACAGACCATCTGTACTGATGTCACATTATGCACAGGTGTATTAATTAGGTGGCATCTGTAGGTAATTGGTTACCTCAGATGGGTTTAGAGGGGTATCCGAGTAAAGAAAGAAATGAATACAAATGCACAAAGCACTTTTTAAATCTGGGAATAAATGTGGAAAAAGGTCCAGGGGCATGAATACTTTCACAAAGCACGATGATGTCATTGCCAAAGAATGACACATAAGGACCATCATTTAAATGCTTTGATATAATAGATCAAGGAAACTTTGTTAAAAGTAATGAAAACAGAACATTAACATGCAAATCCTCATTAGCTATTCATTTACTCTCTACTTGAACTTTAGAGACTGATGCCTCAAATATGACCTAAAGTCTTATGATAGTTTACACAGGTACGTTTCTGACATCAAATGCAGCCCAGCCTTTAAAGTCTCTAAGGGCAATGTCTCCATTACTCAGAAATCATACAGCAGTACATAATGAACACAGGAAATAAGGTCCCCTGCAACAATTTGAGATTCATAGTGTCTAAAGTTTGTGCCTCTAGAAATGTGCCCATCTGCTTTGCAAGAATGAGGGCAATGAACTGTGCCTTTTATTTAAAATCATGTGCAGCTCATTTGAATAGAAATTGTTGAGGTTTCTGCATGGCTCATTCTAAAAGCTTTGTCTCTCACTCTCCGTGAGCCTTGATAGAGTCTGAGAAAGTGAAAGAGACTGAAAATTGGGGATAAATTAAGGGAAAAGAAAGTAGCAAGTGTATGTAGGCGTGTGTGTGGGGGTGTGTGTGTGTGTGCGTGTGTGTGTGTGCAGGTATGTGTGAGTGTAAGTGAATGCAAGGGAGAAAGGGAGACCTCGTTTGCCAAGGCAGTTGTGTCTCCAATGTAGTGTTGGAGCCACTGCAATGCACCAAAACCAAGGGGAGAGAGGGTATAAGACTGAAGGGGTGGGCAGAGACAGAAAGATAGAGGAGAGTAAAGAGAGGGAGTCAAAAATACAGAGAAAGGGCACTGGCAAAAAGACGTAATCAAGGAGGAGGAAAGAAATCAAGAAGGATCACTGAAGAATGGAAACAACACACCAAGAATATGACAGATTGAGGCAGAGAGAGAGACAGAGTCTTAGTAAGTCTTTTTTTGGGATTCATCTAGCTTTAGATCACACAGCCGACAAACAGAGTGTGCTGTGAAGCTCAAATCCAAGACATCAATGTTTCACTTCTCCTTACCACACCTTATTTACTGGGATAGTTTTGATCCTGGCTGCTGCAACCAACAAACATCAGTGCACTCTTCAGTTTAACACGTCCAAATTCTTAAATCCCAGTCCAGCTATCGTTCTCTCCATTATCAAAGCAGGCCAGTCAAACATCTATTTACGCACTAGTTATTTTTAGCACCTATTCAGAGGATCAGACAGGCAAAAAAGCTTCAGGCTTTGGGAACATCACACCAGGAGAGGAAGGACTTGATGAAAAGGGGCTATCTGTGAAAATCCTGCTTAAAATGACTGAGAACAGACAGTGAATACCCATCAGGTGGGCTTGTGAAAAAGACAGATGATGCAGCATGTAGGCAGCGTAATGTCTGTAGTTTACCTGGTGGATAAATTGCATATGATGAGAAAACAAATGACTGTGGACCAAAAGGACCATAATGTGCCTTCTTCAAATAGTCGTCATTACAGCAACTCCAGAGGCACTTAGCTTTGGCAGGCAGTTAAAGTGAAGGTCATAAAGACAAGAAAAAAGGCGGCGAAAATAAGACCCAATACAGAAGGAACAGAAACGGAGAGGATTAGTAAATTGTCAGACCATATTCAGCTCCTACTGCTCACCTCTAAAATAGACAACAGTCAGTTTTCTAAATAAACTCGGTCTTCCTTAAGAAGAACTGCATGAAGGAAGGAAAAGGAAAGCATGGCAGTAATGTTGTCAAAATTTTAGCATACAATTTCTGATTTAGGGGAAGATTATAAATAAAAAAATTCTACAAGTTTCTGCAGAATGTTTATAAATTTCATTAATTTTTCAGAATATAATGCCATGCCCCTCGAATCACTTTCACTATTTGAGCATGATAAATCCCGGCATTGTTATCTTGGAATATGCCCACCGAAACAGGGAGGAAGAAACTGTGCGATTTAACATTCAGGTCATTTAGTATTTTCAGGTAGTCATTCTTTGGGCAGAAAAACTTGATGACCCTTGACCTGACCAACTGCAGCAATGCCTGCTCAAAGCCTTGTTTAGCAATCCAAAGCATCTAAACAAGCTCTTGTGTCTTTTAAATATGGAAGGAAGTAGTTAACGATGTGCTACACTGAGGTGCTGAGACTCAGCTAATAAAGACATATTTGGTTATAGAAGCATTGAAAACATAATCCCAACTTTAAAGGGGGGGGGGGGTATTTTGTATTTTCCAGGCACATAGTGTCATTTTATAGCTCAATCAAGTCACTATTTTAAAGTCATTTATCTTTAGTTTTCCACAATACATTATTGCTAAACTATTGTATTACTTTTGTGAACCTGAATCTGGATGTATCAAGAACCACTTAGTAATTCACATATTTCGGCTTCCTTGTAG